>NC_142164.1:23024772-23327803 GCF_024610735.1 Ursus americanus
TCCTCCCAAACCTTACTCCCAGCACAAAAGCATTCCCATTTTTTTGGCCTTCCACTCTCTTTATCTTTAGCCTGTAAGCACAGTGTGTCTTCCATCACAAAGAGACCTTCTGTGTATCTATCTTTCATCCACTTCTTGCTACAACCATCTGTCTCTTCTCCACTTACATAAACTTATCTTATTCTTTTATGCTCTTCTTTCTCCAAATTAAAAAAAGTAATCACATACTTTTGCTCAAAATGCATAAAATCTGATGTAACATCCTTCAGTCACAGATCATACTTATTTTTGTTTGTTTGCATGCTATTTTACTCTCAGGAACCACTTGAAACCACTTTATCATCCCTGCTTTTTTTACTTATTTAGCTTAGTATGTATGATACTGATTTATTACAGGACAGTTGTTCTCAATCAAGAATAATAAATCAGAACTTCTGATGGTAACTTCCAAATATATGTGTTTTTAAAATGTAACCCAGACAATACTGATACGAATCCTTGGTTAAGAGAGAAAAGCTGTTGGGGTGCCTGGGTGGCTCAGTTGGTTAAGCATCTGCATTTGGCTCATGTCATGGTCCCAGAGTCCTGGGATCAGACCCTGCATCAGGCTCCCTGCTCAGTGGGTTGTCTGCTTCTCCCTCTCCTGCCACTCCCCCTGCTAGTGTGCTCTCTCTCTCAAATAAATAAATTTAATTTAAAAATATTTTTAATTGAAAAAAGGAAAAACTGTTTTCGATACTCTAAACATAAAGAGTACGGAGTTTTGAAAGTTACTAACAATTTTACAATAAAGCAGAAAATTAAATAACTTTTTTATTATAATAGATCACACAAGAGAAAGGGTAAAGAATTTCTGTTATGGTTGCCTATAGTTTCCTTGACACAGTTGGAAGTATCTGAGATGTGGGGACAGTACCTTGTATTTTGGTATCCCCCACTCAGAGGCAAAGGGGGGTAGCATGGGCTTTGGATTCAGACAGACCTTGAATACATCCTACTCTAGCTATTAATCTTTGAAAAAGTTACTTAACCATCCTGAGTCTCAGCTTTCTTATTTGTAAAACGCAATAGTAATAGTACCAACTTCACCGAGCTGTGGTAATAAATGAGATGATGTATGCAAAGAATTTAGTAAAGTCCCTGGCACATTGTAATTGCTCAGAAAAACAAAAGAAGTAACTACTTATTGTCTTGTTCATAGTACACATACCAGGCACTTGAAGTGCTCACGTTTATACTTAGAAAAATAATTACTACCATTTGTATAGCACTTTATAGTTTACTGTTTAAACTTATGTTATTACAATTAATCCTTACAAAAGTCTGTAAGTTAGGCACATTATACATATTTCACATATTAGAAAAATTAGCCACAAATGGGAAATTCAGCTTAAAATGGGAAACCTGAATATGAGAGAACATAATGTGTTCAGGGGACTTCTATATATTGGAGGGAAGAGTGCAAAAATATTAGGCTTGAAAAGTAATCTCTGGAAACTATAATTTATATTGTGATTTACAACTATGGTTAGTGCTGATATATATATGTACACAATCATTTTGTTTTAGAGTTGCCTCCAAAACCATAATCAGACTGGACAAAATCACACTAAATGTTTATCAAACTAATCTAAATTCCTAGATTTATTTCTGAGATGCATGCATATTTGTGGGACTTCCTCATAGTATTATCTGGCTAATGACACAGTAAAAGCACATCTATTAATCGAATCAATGTCATGATATATGGAGAAGATGGAAAAATGAGCATCTCTCCTACATCTTGCTATTTATATAGACTTTGAAATCAAACTCTATTGATCTTGTGTCTTTCCAAAAAACACCCCACACTTTTAGTTCGTTTGATCACCCTGGGTTTTGCTGACTTTTTTTTTTTTTAAGCCACAGGTGTTTGTTTCTTTCTACCCAGCTAAGGTACGATTACTACGGAAGAGCTGCTGGACACTGTGCTTCTACAGGCTTCATATTTTCTTCTTCTCCCTTGGATTTTATCCAAAGCCAATTTTGTTTATTCTGCCTGCTGCTGCTCTAGAACTGACATCTGTTCAGATTTACACTCTTTATCATGGCTGACATGTTGTTTGTGTGTCTGTTTACCTCAAGCCTAGTTCCAACTGCCTCTTGCTGATAATTTGTGGCTTCTTCCTTCAGTCTAGTACAGGTTGGTAGTTATTGTGTTTATTTATGCAAACTGACTCATATCCCTTATTTTTGTCCCTTATACTACCTGATATTATGCTTTAAAGGAAGTTGGAACTTATATCACAGGGAAAGTACAGATTAGTGAATTGAATGGGAACCAAAATAATTTTCCTGCTTGTTCATTTTTAGATAACCACCAAAATATGTTCTAGTAATAGGCAACCCAACCACCATGAAACCCAGAAAACATATCAAAGAACTGCCTACATACTGCCTTTTCAATATTTATGAAGAGAAATATATAGGGAAGGATTCTCAATTCCAGTACATTTTTAAAAAAGGACCTCAGGCAAAGTTTAAGAGTCAGCAGAATAAAAATATATCCCCATGGTGAATATGTGAAACTGTAATTTTAGCCACCAAATTCACTGCAATTAGATCTAAGTCAGTTAATTTTAAGGGGACCTTTTAAAATTGAATCTAGGGATGCCTGGGTGGCTCAGTCAGTTGAGTGTCTGCCTTTGGCTTGGGTCATGATTCCAGCATCCTGGTGATCCCAGGATTCCCACTTCAGGCTCCCTGCTCAGCTGGAAGCCTGTTTCTCCCTCTGCCTGCCGCCCCCCCCCCCACCTTGTGCTCTCTTTCTCTCTGAAAAATAAATAAATAAAATCTAAAAATAAAATATTATTGAATCTAAAAATAAAGATACTAGTAGACATCATTATTGCCTGTATATTACAGTAGTGAAAAGAGATTAAGACAATATAAGCTGCAGCAGCAGGAAGGCAAATTACTCAAATTTTGCAAGTGAATTAATTTTGAATACTGAAATTAAGAATATCAAAGAATGTATCATGAATTAGTAAGATCACATGGAAGACCAATTAATAGCTATTAGAGCAGAAACGCATGAGAAAAAGCACAATTAAAATACATTAAATGCATATAGCATAAGGTGTACATCTAAGTAATAAAGAGTAGCACAGCCAGGCAGACCAGTGAAGAATAGTATGGATGAAAAACTGGCATAGTCAAAAAATATTGGTGTTGTTTCTCAAAAATCCCTGAATGCTTATTAAGTATCTCTTATATTGAATATTTTAAAAGTCTAAAAAATGTTCTGATATTTCATTGATTTCTATAACATCTCCCAGGGAAGAGAACCAGCCAAAGAAAGATGAAGGTACAATATTTATTTACAGTAAATTAAGTTCCAATTGTCTACACAGAAAACATTTACATTCTCTATTCATTCTCTACCCAGATTCCAGATGTAGATATCCATTTCACTGATCTATGTAAAATGTAAGAGACATCTTTCTGAACTGTGTCATGATTGTAAATGCATCAGAACCATTGTTCTTTGGATTTGGGGGACTATAAGAATAAGAAGAAAAAAAGAAAAGCGCCTCTCAGTTTTCAAAGTTACATTATTTCCTTCCTTTTTTTAGTGCTTCCTCCATGCTATATAGTCTATCTTTTTATTTTCCCACATAGGCAGTTGAGACTAGATACTGATAATATGACAACACTTCCAGCAATGGGAGTGAACACTCATGACCCTTGGAATAATTTCACTGGTGCTGGGAAATTTTGTTGCATTTTTTCAAGTACCAGGTTTAGTCAAATTTTCCTTTATTGAAGAACACTGGCAGATAAGGGATTTCAAAACCTGGTTCTCTCTAATTACTTGAGAAGTATGAAGATTAGTAGCAGAGAGGTATAAATTCTATCACCCTGAACACAAAAAGGTTAATGGAAAAAGAAACCAGATTTCAACAGAGCAATGTATAACTCAAGTACAGGTTAAGAGATAATTAATGCCTAAGGTAGGTGCTTGTTTTGGAACAGAAACATAATAATGGATCTGCCTGTATTCCATAAATTGTCATTAAATGTCTTTATTTTTATATGTTGAAATTATGAATTCCATAATATCTGTTGCACTAAGTCAGCCCCTACGTGGGGGAAAAGAAGCTACTACCCTTGAAATTGTTGGTGAAGGAATCTTTAATGCTATTTTGACTTAGAAAATTGCTTCATTGGGCTCCTGGGTGGTTCAGTCGTTTAAATGTTTGCGTTTGGCTCAAGCAGTGCTGGGATCAAGCCCTGCATCACGCTCCCTGCTCAGTGGAGAGTCTGCCTCTCCCCTACTCATGCTCTCCTCCCACCTCCCCACTAGTGCTCTATCTCACTCTCTCTCTATCATATAAATAAATAAAATCTCTTTAAAAAAAGAAAGAAATGTGCTTCATTATTAGAGAATTCAGCAAGTGAAATCTTTGCTAAAGATCTGAGGTTCTTTTTTTTTATAACTTTTTTTTAATGTTTTTTATTACATTATGTTAGTCACCATACAGTACATCCCTGGTTTCTGATGCAAGGTTTGATTATTCATTAGTTGCGTATAATACCCAGTGCACCATGCAATATGTGCCCTCCTTACTACCCATCACCAGTCATTCCCATTCCCTCACCCCGTCCCCTCTGAAGCCCTCAGTTTGTTTCTCAGAGTCCATACTCTCCCATGCTTCACTACCCCTTCTGATTACCCCCCTTTCTTAATCCCTTTCTTCCCCTACCGATCTTCCTAGTTTTTATGTTCCATAGATGAGAGAAATCATATGATAATTGTCTTTCTATGCTTGACTTATTTCACTTAGCATTATCTCCTCCAGTGCCATCCATGTTCCAGCAAATGTTGAGAACTCATTCTTTCTGATAGCTGAGTAATATTCCATTGTATATATGGACCACAACTTCTTAATCCAGTCATCTGTTGAAGGGCATCTCAGTTCCTTCCATGATTTAGCTACTGTGGACAATGCTACTATGAACATTGGGGTGCATATGGCCCTTCTCTTCACTATGTCTGTATCTTTGGGGTAAATACCCAGTATTGCAATGGCTGGGTCATAGGGTAGCTCAATTTTTAACTTTTTAAGGGACCTCCACACTGTTTTCCAGAGTGGCTGCACCAACCTGCATTCCCACCAACAATGTAGGAGGGATCCCCTATCTCCACATCCTCTCCAGCAATTGCTGTTTCCTGTCTTGTTGATTTTTGCCATTCTAACTGGCGTAAGGTGGTATCTCAGTGTGGTTTTGATTTGAATTTCCTTGATGGCTAATGATTTTGAACATTTTTTCATGTGTCTGTTAGCCATTTGTATGTCCTCATTGGAAAAGTGTCTGTTCATATCTTCTGACCATTTTATGATTTGTTTATTTGTTTCTCGTGTATTGAGTTTGAGAAGTTCTTTGTAGATCTTGGATACCAGTCTTTTATTTGTAGCATCTTTTGCAAATATTCTCCCATTCCGTGGGCTGCCTCTTAGTTTTTTTTTATTGTTTCCTTCGCTGTGCAGAAGCTTTTTATCTTGATGAAGCCCCACAACTTCATTTTTTCTTTTGTTTCTCTTGCCTTTGGAGATGTGTCATGAAAAAGGTTGCTTTGGCCAATGTCGTTGAGGTTGTTGCCTATGTTGTCCTCCAGAATTTTGATGGATTCCTGTCTCACATCGAGATCTTTCATCCATTTGGAGTTTATTTTTGTGTATGGTGTGAGAGAGTGGTCAAGTTTCATTCTTTTGCATGTAGCTGTCCAATTTTCCCAGCACCATTTATTGAAGAGACTGTCTTTTTTCCCCTGGATGTTTTTTCCTGCTTTATCAAATATTAGTTGCCCAAAGAGCAAGGGTCCATTTCTGGGGTCTCTATTCTGTTCCATTGGTCTATGTGTCTGTTTTTGTGCCAGTACCATACTGTCATTGTTATCACAGCTTTGTAGTACAGCTCGAAATCTGGCATTGTGATGCCCTCAGCTTTGTTTATCCTTTTCAACAGTTCCTTGGTGATTTGGGGCCTTTTCCAGTTCCACAAAAATTTAAGGACAATCTGTTCCAGTTCCTTGAAAAATGTCCTCGGTATTTTGATCGGGATAGCATTGAAAGTGTAGATTGCTCTGGGCAGCATGGACATTTTAACTATGTTAATTCTTCCGATCCATGAGCATGGAATATTTTTCCATCTTTTTGTGTCTTCCTCTTTGTCTTTCAAGAGTGATTTATAGTTTCTAGAATATAGGTCCTTTATGTCTCTGGTTAAGTTAATTCCAAGGTAACGTATGGTTTTTGGTGGTATTGTAAATGGGATGGATTCCCTAATTTCTCTTTCTTCAGTCTCATTATTCGTGTATAGAAATACAACTGATTTCTGAGCATTGATTTTGTATCCTGCCACATTACTGAATTGCTCTATAACTTCTAATAGTTTGGGAGTGGATTCTTTTGGGTTTTCCATATAGAGTATCATGTCATCTGTGAAGAGAGGCAGTTTGACTTCTTCTTTGTTGATTTGGATACCTTTGATCCCTTTTTGTTTTCTGATTGCTGTTGCAAGGACTTCTAGTACTATGTTGAATAATAGTGGCTAAAGTGGGCATCCTTGTCGTGTTCCTGATCTTAAGGGAAAGGCTTCCAGCTTTTCCCCATTGAGAATAATATTTGCTGTAGGCTTTTCATAGATGTCATTTATGAGCTTGAGAAATGAACCCTCTATTCCTACACTCTGAAGGGTTTTAATCAGAAAAGGAGGCCGTATTTTGTCAAATGCATTTTCTGCATCTATTGAGAGATTCATATGATTTCTGAATTTTTGTTTCTAAATAAAATCTAAGAAACTGATAGATTTGCGAATGTTGTACCACCCCTGCATCCCAGGGATGAATCCCACTTGGTCATGATGGATAATCCTTTTAATGTACAGTTGGATTCTATGTGCCAGGATCTTGTTGAGGATTTTGGCGTTCATATTCATTAGGGAAATTGGTCTGTAATTCTCCTTTTTGTTGGGGTCTTTGCCTGGTTTGGGGATCAAGGTAATATTGGCCTCATAGAATGAGTTTGGTAGCTTTCCTTCTGTTTCTATTCTTTGAAATAGCTTTAGGAGACTAGGTATTATTTCTTCTGTGAATGTTTGGTAGAATTCCCCAGGAAAACCATCTGGGTCTGGAGTTTTATTTTTTGGAAGGTTGTTTATCACTGACTCAATCTCTTCATAATTAATTGGCCGGTTTAAAAAAACAATTTCTTCCTGTTTCAATCTTGGTAGTTTATGGGTTTCCAGGAAGGCCTCCATCTCTTCCAGATTGCTTAATTTACTGGCATAAAGCTGTTGATAAAAGTTTCTAGTAATCCTTCCAATTTCATTGCTGTTGGTTGTGACCTCTCCTTTTTCATTCATAATTTTATTAATTTGGGTCCTTTCTCTATTCTTTTGATAAGTCTTGCCAGAGGTCTGTCAATGTTATTAATTCTCTCAAAGAACCAGCTTCTAGCTCTGTTGATCTGCTCTACTGTACTCCTGGTTTCTAATTCGTTGATTTCTGCTCTATTTTTGCTCAATTGCTTCCCCATGAGTGGATGAGGCCTGTCCCTCTGTTGCTGTTCCAGCTTCTTGAGGTGAGAATAGAAAAACTGCATTTTAGATTTTTCTATTCTTTTGAGTGAGGCTTGGATGGCTATGTATTTCCCCCTTAGGACTGCCTTTGCAGTATCCCATAGGTTTTGGACCGTTGTGTTTTCATTCTCATTGGTCTCCATAAACTGTTTAATTTGATTTTTGATTTCCTGGTTTATCAAGTCATTCCTGAGCAGGATGGTTCTTAGTCTCCAAGTGTTTGAGTTTCTTCCTAATTTTTCCTTGTGGTTGAGTTCCACTTTCAAAGCGTTGTGGTCTGGGAATATGCAGGGAATAATTTCAGTCTTTTGGTATCAGTTGAGACCTGTTTTGTGACCGAGAACATTGTCTATTCTTGAGAATGTTCCATGGGCATTAGAATAGAATGAGTATTCTTTGGTTCTGGGGTGTAGTGTTCTATATATATCTATGAGGTCCAACTCGTCGAGTATGGCATTCAAAGACTTTGATTCTTTGCTTAGTTTTTGCCAGGGTGTTCTGTCTATTTCTGATAGTGGGGTGTTGAGGTCCCCTACTGTTAATGTATTTTTATCTCTATGTCTCTTTATTCTGGTTAGGAGTTGGCTTCTGTATCTTGCTGCTCCCTTGTTGGGGGAATATATATTTATAATTGTCATATCCACTTGTTGGATACATCCTTTAAGAATAATATAGTGCCCTTCTGTGTCTCTAACTATAGTCTTTAGTTTAAAATCCAATTTATCTGATATGAGAATTGCTACCCCAGCTTTATTTGAGGTCCATTTACATGAAAGATGGTACTCCATCCATTTACTTTCAGTCTGAATGTATCTTTGGGTTCAAAATGAGTCTCTTGTAGACAGCAAATGGATGGGTCATGTCTTTTTATCCAATCTGCAAGCCTGTATAATTTTATGGGAGCATTTAAGCCATTCACATTAAGACTGAGTACTGAGAGATATGATTTTAATGATGCCATGTTGCCAGTAAAGTCTTTGTATCGGTTGTGACTTTCTGTTCTGTATCCCTCTTGGGGCCTTTTTACCTTTATAGAACCCCCCTTAATATCTCCTGTAGGGCTCATTTCATGGTTACAAAATTGGTTAATGACTGGCGATTCTGGAAGGTCTTTATTTCTCCATCAATTCTGAATGACAGCCTTGCTGGTTAAAGGATCCTTGGCTGCATGTTTTTCTCTGAAAGAACTTTAAAAATGCCCCCCCAGCCCTTTCTCTCATTCCAGGTCTGTGTAGACAGGTTTGACGTAATTCTGATACCTTTGCCTTGGTACGTGAGAAATTTCTTTGCCCTGGCCGCTTTCAATACTGTATCCTTGGATCTAATATTTGCAAATTGCACTATAACGTGACGTGGCATAGGTTTGTCATGGTTGAGCTTGGGAGGGGTCCTCTCTGCCTCTTGGACACGAATGTTTGTTTCCCTTGCCAGATTAGGGAAGTTTTCAGCCTCAATTTGTTCAAATATCTCTTCTAGACCTCTGTTTTTCTCCACCCCCTCGGGGATGCCGATGATTTTAACATTGGATAGTTTCATTGAGTCAGCAATCTCCCATAACCTACATTCGTGGGCCTGGATTTTTTTAAGTCCAGCTTTTATTTTCGCTTTTTCTTCTACTAACCCATCCTCCAATTCGCTAATACGTTCCTCTGCCTCGTTCACCCTGGCCGTCAGAGCCTCTAGTTTTGACTGCATTTGGCTCATAGAATTTTTCATTTCTGCCAGATTCACTCTCATTTCCGCCCTTTGAGATTCTATATTCTCATTAACATTTTTGTTAATACTTTTTTCAAGTCTACACATCATCTTGACCATTGTTACTCTGAATTCCATTTCTGATAATTTGGTTACATTCATGTCCATTAGTTCTGTGGCAGAGGCCACAGACTCATTGTCTTTTCTCTGCTGGGGGGGACTTCTCCTTCTCGTCATTCTGATGAGGAGAGGTTGCGGGATTGTCCAGAGCCCAAATTGTTGACCAGGACCCAGGCCGTGCGCCCTTGTTTTATAGGGATCTTAGGGATGTGGGCTTCTTCTTTAAATATTTTATTTATTTATGTGGCAGAGAGACAGCCAGCGAGAGAGGGAACACAAGCAGGGGAGTGGGAAAGGAAGAAGCAGGCTCCCAGTGGAGGAGCCCAATGAGGGACTCCTTTCTGGAACACCGGGATCACGCCCTGAGCCGAATACAGGAGCTTAATGACTGCACCACCCAGGCACCCCGGGATGTGGGCTTCTTGATTTTTCAGCCTGCCTTCTGGGGGAGGGGCCTGCCTCGCTGATACTCAGGCAACCCTGTTTGGGTAGAGTCTCCATGTCCCCTGTGAGGGGATATGGGGATGGGCATGCTGTGAGCTGGTATTTCCAGGCTTTTGTTCTCTGGACCGTTCTCCACTGATGTTCTGGCCACTTTAACTGTGTTACTGTTGGTTCTGCTCAACCCTGCAGTGTCCCAGGATGTGCGCCCCACACCCGGCATCCCAGCCCTCACTTCCAGGGCCGTTGTGTCTCTGTCCCTTGTGTTTCTAACACCACCAGCACCCCCCCTCCCGTGCTCCCGGAGCTCCCGGTCTCAGTCTGTTTCCAGTGAGCACACTGGAGTTCTGAAGTTCTGTGAGAAGTCTGATGGCACACGCTCCCGGCTCACGGTCTCAGTCCACTGTCTCGTGGGTGCTGGCCCGTGAGTCCGCCCGCTCCCCTGTGCAGGTGGCTACCGCCTCCCGAACGTGGGGGCTCCCTCCCCCTTCCATTTATCTTCCAATATCTGTCGCGGTTTCACGGTTCCCTGCTTCGTACCTCAGTACTCAGTGCTGGAGATGTTCATTTGTAGAGATCCAGATGTATCTTCCTGCGTCTCAGGCTGATTCCGTGGATGTTCAGGCTGGTCTGGTACCTATCCAACTCGACTCAGGGGACCAGCTGAAAAAGGGGTCCCCTACTCCTCCGCCATCTTAACCCGTCTCAAGATCTGAGGTTCTTATGGTTGATTAATTACTGTGCAGAAAAATGTATTGTTTACCTACTATATGTAAGAAGCTGAAGGCGCATACCCAAATGTTTGCATAGTCAAAGCCCTTTCTAATTTTTAATTTTTAAATTCTTATTAAATAAGTATATATTGCTAAACAAGTGTACCATCTCAGACAGTGATCTCTCTATTCTATCTCTGGCCTGGGTCTCCAAGAGGAGCTTTTTGTTTTTGTTTTGTTTTTTCTTTTAGAAACCATTTAAAACTTTGTATGAAATAAAATATTTGGGTTTACTAAAATTTATTTTTATAGAATTTGCCAAAAATACATTCTTTGAAATCTTTAAGTTCAAAATCTTTGTCAAATAAGAGTAAGTCTAATTATCTTCATATTCTTTAAAAATATTTTATGTATATCGTTCTTTTAATATATAATGTTAGTTGGATTGGAAATTTAATGTTACTTCTTAAGAACTATTGGAGGGGCTCCTGGGTGGCTCAATGGGTTAAGGTCTGACTCTTGATTTTGGCTCAGGTCATGATTTCAACGTACTGGGATGGAACTCCAGGGTCCTGGGATCGAGCCCCACATGGAGCCCCAGGTTGGGCTCCACAATCACCAGGAAGTCTGCTTGAGATTCTCTCCCTCTCCCTCTGCCCCTCCCCCTGCTCATACCCTCTCTCTCAAATAAATAAATAAATCTTTAAAAAAGAACTATATTTGAATTTAGAATTAAGTTCTCATTTTTTTCTAATGCTACTCCTTGCTACCATTCTGCACATAGGAGAAAGTCACATTCTATACTATAGCTTCTGTAAGAACAGCTACTTTGCAGCTGAGCATTATCTCAGATTCAAAAGATATTTAAGAAGCTGCCCAAATGAAAAAATATTTTTAGTATGTTCATCGCTTATTTTTTTTTAATATTAAAATGAATCTATATTCTAACATATTGATAAAACTTTGATCAGAAGTGTAATACCTGAGGGGCACCTGGGTGGCTTAGTTGGTTAAGCGCCTGACTCTTGATTTCAGCTCAGGTCATGATGTTGGTGTCATGGGATTGAACCCTGGGTCAGGCTCCATGTTGGGTGTGGAGCCTGCTTGAGATTCCCTCTCTCCCTCTCCCTCTTCCTCTGCCCTCCCCACCCATCTCATGCCCTCTCTCTCTCTCTCGAAAAAAAAGGGTAGCACTTGAACTCTCAATAGTTACAAAAAATAGTTTTTCCCCAATGTATGGGAAATACAAGTTTACTCATGCCTTCTTCACCAGTTTGAAAAAGCTGGTGCTGAGTGGACTCTGAGACTTCTGTTTTTATATCCTTTTACCTGACACAGACATAACACATTGTGGACTCTCAGACTTTGCTTTTTTCTTTTTCTTTGTTAATGAATGATTTATAGTAAAGAATAAAAATGGCATCTGCAAAATTTAATTGTGTTGACACAATACATGTTGTTATTTACCTTGGCAGACATCCAGGGCAATATTTTTTAAAGAAGCTTAACACAATATCAAAAATGTGATATATATTTTTGTATGCTGAAATCTTATTTTACATATGTTAAAAACCATTGCCATTTAATAATGACCTATGTATTTCCCCTCTTCTTTTGTAAGATGCTCTCTATTTTGAGAGCAGTGGTGGTCATGATAATAATATGTAAATTTCTAAAATACTTCAGTGCAGATTTATTTCAAATCTTTGTACTTTTGTGTTGTAATGAGCACCAGGTATTATACGCAAATAATGAATCATTGAACACTACATCAAAAACTAATGATGTACTTTATAGTGACTACCATAACATAATAAAAAATAAAATAATTAAAATAAATTCTAAAAATATTTGTATTTTCTGAAAGAAAGGTTCCAGACATATAAGTATGGATGATCTGAGGAGCACAGCAGAGGAAAGCAGGGAGAAGAGGGAGAAGTTAGGACATCACTAAAGAAAATATATCTTTTAACACAAAGTGTCCAGAGGAAGTCCTGAACAGGCTTACAGATTTGTTTGTAAGTTATTTAACACTGTCTCAGGGTTTTTTTAGTATATATATATTTTAAATTTAAAACAGTGTGAGCTTTACAGAATTATTTTGAAGTACTATAGAGAGTTCCATATATATATCCCACACTCTTTCCTTAATTATTAATGGCTTATGTTATTATTGTACATTTTTCATAATTAATAAACTAATATTGATACATTATCATTAACTAAAGATTATACTTGATTTTACTTCCTCCTCTTTTCTCTACTACCTTTTTTGTTCCAGGATTCCATTCCAGATACTACATTACCACATTTAGTCACTGAGTCTCCTTAGTTTCCTATTCTCTGTGACAGTTTCTCAGACTTTCTGCGCTTTCATTACCTTAACAGTTTTGAGGATTACAGGTCAGGTACTTTATAGAATGCTCCACAATTTGGATTTGTCTGTTGTTTTTCTCACAGTTAGACTGGAGTTATAGGTTTTTTGGAGGAAGACCACTGAAGTACAGTGTCATTCTCAACACATTACATCAAAGGACATACTATCAATATGAATTACCACTGTCGATACTGATCTTGATCTGGCTGAGAGTGTTTGTCAGGTTTTTCCACTGTAAATTAACTTATTTTTTTCTACTTTTCCATTTTATAATCTTTAGAAGGAAGTGATTATGCACAGACATCAGTTAGGGAGAGAAAAGGCATATTTTCACCTCCCTAAGTGCAGACTATCTATATAAATTATTTGAAATTCTTCTATGTGGAGATTTAGCAATTCTCCTCCATTCATTTATGTATTCAATCATTTATTCATTTCAGCATGGACTCATGGCCATTTTTTTTTATACCTTGGGCTAAAATCCAGTACTATTTATTTATTTTGTTGTTCACATCATTCCAACTTTGGACATTGAGAGCTCTTTTGGTTGGCTGCTGTATCCCTTTTACATCTGCCTTTTTTTTTCATTTTCTTATTTAACACTTTGTATTTTCTGGCACTAAAAGATGATCCAAGTTAATCAGGTATATTTTCTGCCCAAGTACTAGAATCAGCCATTTTTCTAAGGAACCCTGAAGAATAGCATTAGAAACCAAAATCCAATTGCTAGTTGTGCTTGTCACTACTTGGGCATCATTACTTCTAGGCCTTCTCATGTGACAAAGCAAGGAAATGTTTGTGTGTATACTAACCTATATAGATAAACATATGTATATATATTTCTATATGCAATCATCTATCTCTGTCTTAAGTTAAACATGTGTTCATACTCATGTCTTTCACTCAAATTCACTACCAGATGGATCATAATAACTTACTCCCGTTGCTTATCTATTAACTCACACTCCAACCATGAGAAATATGGCTCATACCATCCACCTTCCATTTAATTAATTGTTCAATTCCAGTATACATATACAGAGCTTTAAAATTGTTAACTTGTACCATATAAGGAACAATTTTATCAAATACAGTATTTATATACAGTTTCTTTTGCCTTTATTCTTATAAACACTATTCATTTAAACATTTATTTAGGTTAGAAACTTATCGCCTATGCTTTTCTGTGACATAATTTCATACATTTGTGATACAGCTAGATTGTTTCTTCACATTCTGATGTCCATCATAGGATATGCTCTGACTTCTTAAATGATCTTTTAAAATTTTCAAAGTTTAGTTTAACTCATGCTAGAAAAAGTTCAGTGAGTTTTGACAAATTAAGAGTATAAAGAATCCACAATTATAGCATTAGAAAGAAGTTTCATTGCCTTAAAAACCCCCATACTTCATCTTTTCAATAACACTCTCCCCCTCTCCCTGTCCCCCAAATCCTCCAGCAATCACTTATACTTGTCTATCTACATAGTTTGCCTTTTCCAAAATGTCTTATTGTTGGAATCATATGGCATATAGCTTTTTAAGAATGACTTTTTTACTTAGGAATATATATTTATCTATGTTTTTTCATGGCTTTATAGCTCAATTATTTCTTTCTTTCTTTCTTTTTTTTTCATTTGTGCAAGAAAAAGCCAAGGAAGTTATTTGTTTTCTTGGTAAGAATAATGTGACTAATAAATAAAGGTATCTATTTACAGAAATATCTAATTACTGGAATAGATACAGAGTCATATTTAACTACCTAAACTTAGCTATAGGTTTATAATACATGAATATTTCTAATGCTCACCTAAATTATACAATGGCATTTCTCTTTTTCTGGATATTTTACTGTATGTAACTTATAAAAGTTTTGTTAAATGTAGCTTATAAAAATTTTACCCATTAGGACTTTCAAATAGATTTTTAAAAGATCAGTCATTGACATTTGGCTAAGACCACATTGCATATACTTTAAGAGGCTAATCTATAAATTTTTCCTGTAAAAAGCATTCTTACTTCATCAGTAGCCACTTACTTTGAATCCAGAAGTGTAAAGCTTTTCTTTTATAGTTGAAAGTGTAAAGTTTTTTCTTTTGTAGTTGAATTTTTTTAGGTGGGGAGAGGGGTAGAGGGAGAAAGAGAATCTTAAGCAGGCTCCACAACTGGCATGGAGCCTGACGCAGGGCTCATTCTCACAACCCTGAGATCATGACCTGAGCCAAAATCGAGTCAAATGCTGAGATGCCCTTGTATTTGAATTTCTTTAATTGAAATATTGTTGACATACAATGTTATATTAGTTTCAGGCATACAACATAGTGAATTGACAATTTTATACATTACACAATGCTCACCAGAAAAAGTATAGTTACCATCTGTCACCGTTCAATGTTACTACAATATTATTGACTATATTACCTATGCTTTTTTGTTTATCACTGAGTAATATTCCAATGTATGGATGAATACAGTTTGTTTATTCACTCACTATCAAAGGACATCTGGGTTGTTACCAGTTTTTGGCAAGTATAAATAAAGCTGCTACAACTATTTGCATGCAGATTTTTTTGCTTGTTTCGTGGACATAAGTTTCTTAACTCATTTGGGTAAATACCCAGGAGTGTGATTATTGGAATGTATGCTAAGACTGTGCTTAGTTATCTAAAAATTGCCAAGCTGTCTTCTAAAATGTCTGTACCATGATGCATTACCATCTGAAATGAATGAGATTTCTTCTTGTTCACATTCTTGCCAGCAGTTTATGCTGTCAGTGGCTTAGATTTTAGCCATTTTAATAAGTGCATTGTTGTATCTCATTATTGTTTGAATTTGCAATTTCCTAATGACATATGATGTTTAACGTATTTTTCAGTGTTTATTTGTTATATGTATATCTCCTTTGGCAAAGTGTTCAGATCTATATTGCCCTTTTTTTTATTATTATTCTTGAGTTTTAAGGTGTGTGTATTTTGGATACAAGTACTTTATCAGACATATGTTTTCAAATATTTTCTCCCAGGCTGTTGCCCTATTTTTCATTCTTTAGCAGGGTTTTCCACCAGGCTTAAGTTTTTAATCTTTATTACATTTTATTAAAAATTCAACTTCATTTTTTTCATGCATACTGCTTTTGTGTTTTACCTAAAACCTAATCACCAAACCGAAGATCATATTGATTTTCCTCTACGGTTTGGTTAAAAAGTTTTATAGTTGTGCATTTTACATATATGTCCCTGATCCACTTTGGTTTAATAGTGTGAAAGCTGTAAGGTCTATTTATAGGCTCTTCTTTTTGTATACAGAACTTCAACTGTTTCAACACCTTTTGTTGAAAAGACTCATTTCTTCATCAAATTTCCTTTATTCCCTTTTTCAAAGATCAGTCAATTGTATTTGTTTGGGTCTATTTCTGGGAATATCTATTTTGTTCCATTGATCTATTTTTCTACAATTTGGCTAATACCACACTGTCTGGATGACTGTAGCTTTACAGTAATTGAAATTAAGTAGTGAATTCTCTCATTTTGTTTTCAATGTTGCTTTGGCTATTCTAGATCTTTTTTCTTTTCATATAAACATTAAAATCAGTTTGTCAATATTACAAAACAGCTTGGTGATATTTTGATTGCAATATCATAAAATATAGAGATCAAGTTGGAAAAAATTGACACAATATTGAGTCTTTTAATCCATGACATGATATATTTTTTTTATTATATCTTTAATTTCTTCTTTTTTAAAAATTTTTTATTTGAGTATAGTTGACACACAATGTTACATTAGTTTCAGGTGTACAACATTGTGATTCAATATTTATATACATTACAAAACAGACACCACAATGTCTAGTTACCATCTGTCACTATACAGAGTTGTTATAATATTATTGATTATATTCCTTATGCTGTGCATTACATCACCCTTGTCTTATTTATTTTATATCTAGACGACTGTACCTTTAATCCATTTCACCTATTTAGTCTATCCCCCATCCCGCTCCCCTCTGGAAACTATCAGTTTGATCTCTGTACCTATAAGTCTGTTTCTGTCCTGTTTTGATTGCTCATTTGTTTTGTTGTTTAGATTCCACATATAAGTAAAATCATATAGTATTTCTCTTTCTTTGACTTATTTCACTTAACATAAAACCCTCTAGGTGCATTCATATTGTTACAAATGACAAGATTTTATTCTTTTTTATGACTGATTAATATGCCATTATTTTATTGTTTTCCATTATATATGTATACATACACACACATGCCACATCTTCTTTATATTCATCCATAGGTGAACCCTTAGGTTGTTTCCATATCTTGGCTATTATAAATAATGTTGCAGTGAACATAGTGGTGTTCATAATGGTAAATTATTGTTTTCATTTTCTTCAGATAAATACCTAGAAGTAGAGTTGCTGGATCATATGATGATTCTGTTTTTAATTTTTTGAGGAATCTCCATACTGCTTCCCACAGTGGCTGCACAAATTTATAGTTCCACTGATGGTGCACAAAGGTTCGCTTTTCTCCACATCCTCCCCAACCCTTCTTATTTCATCTATTTTGATAAGAGCCATTCTGACTGATGTGAAGTGGTATTTTATTGTGGTTTTGATTTGTATTTCCCTGATGGTTAGTGAGCATCTTTTCATGTGCCTATTGGCCATAGGTATGTCTTTTGGAAAAATGGCCTCTGCCGATTTTTAATTGGATGCTTAATTTTTTGATATTGAGTTATATGAGTTCTTTATCTATTTTGGATGTTAACCCCTTATCAAATATATCATTGCAACTATCTTCTCCCATTCGTTAGGTTGCCTTTTTGTTTTGTTGATGAATTCCTTCATTGTGCAAAAGTCTTTAGTTTGATGTAGTCCCATTTGTTTGTTTTTGTTTTGTTGCCCTTGCCTTCAAAAACAATATCACAAAGACTGATGTCAGAGAGCTTACTATGTTTTCTTCTATGTTTCAGGTCTTACATTTAAGTGTTTAACCCATTTTGAGTTTATTTTTATATATACTATAAGAAAGTTGTCCAGTTTCATTCTTTTGCATGTAGCCCTTGTCATATATTAATTGGTCATATAAGCATGGATTTACTCTGGGCTCTCTATTCTATCCCATTGATCTGTTTGTTTTTGTGACTATAACATCCTGTTTTGATTACTATAGCTTTGTAGTATGATTTGGAATCTGGGACTATACTTTTAGTGTTTTTGTTTTTCTCAAGTTTGGTTTGGCCATTTAGGGTCTTTTGTGATTCCATACAAATTTCAGGATTATTTAGATCTGTGAAAAATACCCTTTGTGTTTTGATAGGGATTGCATTGAATCTGCAGATTGTTTTAGGAAGTACATTTTATCAATATTAATTCTTTATGATTATATGGGATATTCTATATAGGCAATCACTTCATCTGTAAATAAAGATAGTTATATTTCTGTTTACATTTTATTTCCTTTTCTTTCCTTACTGCACTAGTTAGGACTTCAACTACAGTGTTGCATAAAAGTGGTCAGAGAGGACATTATTGCCTTGTTCCCAATCTTAAGGGGGAAAGTATTTAGTTTAACTGGAAAATATGTCCTTTGAATGCTTTTGTACTTTATCAAATTAAGAAAGTTTCCTTCCATCCTTAATTTGCTGAAAGTTTTTATCGCAAATAGGGTTGGATTTTGTCAAATGGTTTTCCTGCATCAATTGTTATCATATGATTAACTTTCTTTAGTTTTAATGTCGTGGATTATATTGATTTTTAAATTTTAAACAAGCTTTGCATAACTGAAATAAATCTTACTTTATCATTATTCTTTTTAGATATTGTTGGATCCAATTTGCTATATTCTGTTGAGAATTTTGTCATCTATGTTCATGAGAAATATTGTTCTGCAGTTTTCCTTTTTTGTAATATCATTATCAAGTTTTGTTAGAGTGATGCTGACTTCAAAGAATGAGTTGAGAAACGTTACCATAGTTTCTATTTTCTTGAAAAGGTTGTGGAGGATTCATATCATTTGTTACTTAAATTTTGATAGAGGTCAATTGTCAAAACACATGGGAGTGATGATTTTGTTTTTGGCAGATTTTTATTCATTGATTCAATTTCTTTTACAGATATAAGGCAATTCAGGTTATCTTTCTCTTGAGAATTTTGGTAGTTTGTGTCTTGCAAGGAATTGACCCATTTCACCTAGGTTATGAAATTTGTGTTTGTACAATTGTTCGTAGTATTCCTTTATTACCCTTCTTATGTCTTTGTCATCAGTAGTGACATTTTTCTCTCTTTTCATTCTTGATTTATTTGTGACTTCTTTTTCTTTTCTCTTTTTAACTTTTTTTATTGTGGATTTATATATAATAAAATTTGCCAGTTTATTTTTTTGAGTGTACAATTCAGTGGCATTAATTAAATTCACAATGTTGTACAACCATTGGCATTAATTAAATTCACAATGTTGTACAACTATCACCACTATCTATTTCCAAAGCACCCCAGATCAAAACTCTAACCATAAGTAATAACTCCTCATTTCTCCATCTCTTCAATCCCTAGTAAACTCTACTTTCTGTCTCTAATAAGTTGCCTATACTATATATTTTATATAAGTTAATCATAAAATATTTGTCCTTTTGTGTCTGGTGTATTTCACTTAGCATGTCTTAAAGGTTATTTCATGATGTAGCATGCTCCAGAATTCATTCATTTTGGTGGCTGAAAAATATTGCATTGTATAGACAGATCACATTTTGGTTATCCATTCCTCTGTTGATGGACAATTGGGTTATTTCTACCTTTTGGCTATTGCAAATATGCTGTGAACATTGGTGCAAAAATATCTCTTTGAGTCCTTATTTCTTTTGAGTATATACCCAGAAATGGAATTGTTATCACATGGTGATTTCATATTTAGCTTTATGAGAAACTGCCAAACTGTTTTTCTACAGTGGAGTCACCATTTTACATTCCTACCAACAATGCATGAGAGTTCCAATTTCTCCACATCCTCACCAATTTTTTTTATAGTCACCTTAGTAAGTGTGAAGTGGTATTTACATTATGACCTTAATTCACATTTACTTAACTACTAGCGATGTTGGACATTGCCATGAACTGAATGCTTGTGCCCTCCCCCACCAAGTTCACATGTTGAATACCTAATCCCCAACGTAATGATATTTGGATATGGGGGCCTTTGGGAGATGATTAGGTCGTGAGGGCACAGCCCTTAAAAATGGGATTAGTCCCTTAAAAAGATCTTGGAGAGCCACCTTACCCTTTCTACCATGTGAGGACATAGCAAGAAGATGACCGTCTATGAAACAGAAAGCAGGCCTCTACCAGACATTGAACCTGTAGGCATCTTGTTCTTGGACTTCCCAGCCTCCAGAACTGTGAGAATTACACTTTTTTTGTTTATAAGCTACCCAGTTTATGCCATTTTGTTTTAACACCCTGAACTGACTAATACAAGGCATCTTTTGATGAATTTTTTTGGCCATTTGTATATCCTCTTTAGAAATGGTCTGCTCAAGTCCTTTGCGGATTTTTTTATTTGGTTGTTTTTGTTGAATTGTGAGATTTTTAAAATATATTTTGGATATAGAGTCTTAGTTATAGAATTTTCAAATACTTCTGTGTATTCTGTAGTTGTTTTTTTACTTTCTTGATAGTGTCTTTGATGAACAAAAGTTTCCCATTTTGATAAAGTTCAATTTATCTTTTTTATTTTGTTGCATTTTTGTGTCTTATGGTTTTGGTGTTATATCTAAGAATGCATTGCCAAATCCCAAAACATGAAGATTAAACTCTATTTTTTCCTAAGATTTTTATGGTTTTCATTATTATATTTAAGTTATTTGTCCATTTTAAGTTAATTCTGTGAGGTAGTAGCCTGAATTATTTTACATGTGGACATCCAGTTATCCAAACACATATATTTATTGAAGAGACTGTTCTTTCCTCTCTGAGTGAACTTCAAACCTTGATCAAAAGTCAATTGGCCATTGATGTGCACCTGGGTGGCTCAGTCATGATTCCAATTCCAGGGTCCTGGGAATGAATCCTGTATCAGGCTCCCTGCTCAGTGAGGAATCTGCTTCTCCCTCTCTCTCTGCTCCTCCCCCCAGCTCACACACTGTCTCTCTCAAATAAATAAATAAAATCTTTTTTTAAAAAAGTCAATTGGTTGGGGCGCCTGGGTGGCACAGCGGTTAAGCACCTGCCTTCAGCTCAGGGCGTGATCCCGGCGTTATTGGATCGAGCCCCACATCAGGTTCTTCAGCTATGAGCCTGCTTCTTCCTCTCCCGCTCCCCCTGCTTGTGTTCCCTCTCTCGCTGGCTGTCTCTATCTCTGTCAAATAAATAAATAAAATCTTTTTTAAAAAAAGTCAATTGGCCATTGATAATATGAATTTATTTCCAGACACTCATATTTATGCCATTGGGTTCTATGTCTGTCCTTACACTCTTTTGATTACCATAGTTTTGTAGCAAGATTTGAAATCAGGCAGTAGAAGTCCCAAATTTCTTTTCTTTTTCAAGATTGTTTTGGCAATTTGGGACCCCTTGCAATTTCATATGAATTTCAGATTAGCTTTTATATTCCTGAAAAAAAGACTGTTGAAAATTTCATAATTGTGTCAATTTGTAGATCACGTTGGGCAATATTAACATATTAACAGTCTTAAATCTTTCTACCTATGAACACAAGATGTCTTTCCATTTATTTGTGTCTTCTTCAATTCTTTTCAGCAATGTTTTATTATTTTTAATAAACAAGTCTTTCACTGCCTTGGTTAAATCTCTGTCTGTTAATTGGCATGCTTAGATCATTCATAGTTAAAGTGATCATTGATAAATTTTGATTTATATCAACAATTTTTTTGAGAGAGGGGTTCAGAGGAAAAGGGAAAAGAGAATCTTAAGCAGGGTCCATGCCCAGCATGGAGCCCAATGTGGGGCTTCATCTCATGACCCTGAGATCATGACATGACCCAAAATTAAGAGTCAGAGTTGGGTTGAACCTCCCAGGTGCCCCTATATCAACAATATTTGTAACTTTTTTCTATTTATTGCCAGAGGCTTCTTTTTCTGCCTTCTCTGGTTTTAATTGAGCATTTTATATTATTCCAATTTATGTCCTCATTTAGCATATTCATTGTACATATTTTTAAAATTTAGGTGTTGTCCTAGAGTTTACAATACACATTATTAAGTAATCTAAGTCCACCTTCAAATAACATTACTATATAGCTTATGTAGTGCAGATAACTTATAACAAATATTCCCATTTCCTCTTTCCCCTCCTTTATAATATTATTGTCATCCACTTTCATTTTCCATGATCTATAATCATGTAATATATCATTACTATCACCATTTCAACAGTTGCTTTTTAGATCAATTAAAAATAAGAGAGAGACATCTGGGTGTCTCAGTCATTAAGCAGCTGCCTTTGGCTCAGGTCGTGATCCCAGGGTCCTGAGACCGAGCCCCACATCCAGCCATGCATGGAGCCCCACATTGAGTCCCACATCAAACCCCATATTGAGTCCTGCTTCGAGCCCCAAGTCGGGCTCCCTGCTCAGAAGGAAGCCTGCTTCTCCCTCTCTCACTCCCCCTGCTTGTGTTCCCTCTTTCTCTCTCTCTCTGTCAAATAAGTAAATAAAAATCTTTAAAAAAAAGAATAAGAAAGATAAAATATTTTATTTTACTTTTATTCCTTCTCCAATGCTCTTCCTTTCTTTATGTCCATCCAAGTCTAACTTATATAATTTTCTTTCTTCCTGAAGAAAATATTTTAACAATTTCCTACAAGGCAGGTCTGATTGCAATAAATCCCCTTTTATTTTTGTTCTCTGAGAAGGTATATCACTTTCACTTTTGAATGATAATTTCTCTGGATATAAAATTTTAGTTTGGTGGAGTTATTTTTTTTTCTTTTAACACTTGAAATACTTCATTCAGTTCTCTTCTTGCAAGCATGGTTTCTGATGATAAGGCTGCTCTAAGTATTATCTTTGTTCCTCTACAGATTTGTTTTACCTCTAGCTCTTTGCAAGATTTTTTTTTCTCTTTAGTTTCTGCAATTTGAATATGATATGCCTAAGTGGGTTTTGTTTGGTTTGGTTTGATTTAGTTTGGTATTTATTCTGTCTAGTGTTTTTTTTTAAGATTTTATTTATTTATTTTACAGAGAGAGAGAGAGAGAGAGACAGTGAGAGAGGGAACACAAGCAAGGGGAGCAGGAGAGGGAGAAGCAGGCTTCCTGCTGAGCAGGGAGCCTGATGCGGGGCTCGATCCCAGGACCCTGGGATCATGACCTGAGCCAAAGGCAGACACTTAACGACTGAGCCACCCAGGTGTCCCTCTGTCTAGTGTTATTTGTGCTTCCTGGATCTGTAGTTTGAGTTCCATCATTAATTTTAGAAAGTTCTAGGCTATTATTTATTCAAATACTTTTTATGCTCTATTCTCTCTTTCTCCTATTATTTCAATTAAATATGGTACATGTTTCAAAACTACTCTATGTTCTTGAATATTTTAATTTTTTAAATATTTATTCCTTCTACTCTGCATTTTAGTTTGGGAAGTTTCTACAGACCTATCTTCAAGATCACTAGTTCTTTTCCTTGATATAGTTGAACTTACTAAAGAGCCCATCAAAGGCATTTTTTATTTCTATTGCAGCGTTGTTGTTATTGTTGTTTTCTAAGATTTCCTTTTATTCTGCCTTACTGCTTTCATTACCCATCTGTTTCTTGCAAGTTGGCTTCTTTTTTCCACTAGAGCTCTTAACATTTTAATCATGGTCATTTTAAATTCCCTTCTGTTAATGTCAATATATCTGTCATATCTGAATCTAATTCTGATGCTTACTTTGTCTCTTTAACGTGTATTTTTCCTTGCTTCTTGGTTTGCTTGTAATTTTTTGTTAAAAGCTAAACATGTTGTATTGAATAATAGAAAATGAGGCAAATAAGCTTTCAGTGTGAGGTTTTATGGTATACTAGTTAAGAGTTGGGTTTTGTTTGATGTTTGTCAAAGCTATATGTGCCAGAAATTTCAAATTTCTCTAATATCTTTATTTTTCCTTTCTTAACATTGGGTTTCTCCAACTACCCCTTAGAAAACATATCTTGAAGCTCTTTCAGTTATAATCCAGTGGCATTATACTGAAGTTCTGTTGGTGTATGGTAAAGTGCAGATAGCTGTGTCAGTTTACTTTCAATCTATGAAATAAGAATAATAATACTAGCTGTCTGATAAAGTTGTTATGAAAATTGAGAAAATATGAGCAATGTACATTAAACAGTGCCTAGCACAATGAAAGCTCTCAATAAATGTTCCTTATTGTTATTATTGTTATCACCATAATCATGATTATTGGTGAAATATGGTGGGAATACTGCATGTGAGGATGGTAAGAACCTTTTCTGCCATCTTAAGAGACAAATTAATTTGCAGTTTACAATTATTAGTTTACAAGGAACAATCTTGTATATTTTCTGATTATGTGTGTGATTTGTGATTTCATTGGGTGTTGTGCCATATTTTGATAGATTTACTCCTTTTTTTTAAATTTTATTTCTTGGTTTGTTTGTTATTCCTTCTTTCCTTCATTATTTATCTGGAAAATATTTATTAGCTTCCTAGTATGTCCCAACATTAAGCCAGACTCCTGACACTACAGAGTGAAAAAAGTGTAATTCCCATCTCTGAAGTTCAGAGCTGGGACAAAGTTAGGACAGAGGATAAAAAATAATAAAAATATAATGCCACAAATATTACTAAAGTCACTTTTAAAGTGCTATAGGGTTGCACTTAAAGGAAAGCAAAGGACAACTAGTTGTGCATTGGTTAGTCAAGAAAAGTCTTCCCAGAGAAGATGACATTTTAGCCAAGTCTTGAACAATATGGAAATTTTTTCCAGGCCAAATAGAAATGGCAAGGAGATATGAAAATTCATTTGGTGTGTGTATGTGCATGCATGTGGGTGTGTGCATGTGTGTGGGAGGGTGTATGGATGTGTGTACCATAATAGAAGTTTAATATGGTTGAATCATGTTAGGATGTTAGGATATAGGGATATTTAGGACACTGGATGGTAAGGGTTCAATCATAAAGCATTTTGTATGTTATGCTAAGAATATTATACTTTATCCTGTAGCTTATAGACAGCCATTAAGAGATTTTATGTCAGATTTGGCTTGCAAAGTTCTGATTTGCTTACTCTGGCTATAGAATAAGATTATGCCATCCACAGTCTTGAAGGAGCACTCTGATGATTGCAGTAATAACTGGAAAAGGAAGATGGAGTGCCAGGAATTCCAGTGAGAAGGATTTGTAATAATCCAAGCAGAAGATAATAAGAGCCAACACTTCCACAATGGCAAAGGGAAAAAAATAGAATAGTATTTTTACAGGACATGGTAACTGACTAGATGTAGAGAAAAGGAATTTTAGAGTCAAAGATGATTCTAGTTTTCTAGTTTGGATAAATAGAGTGTGATTTAGAGAGAAATGGGGAAGAGATTAATGGAAGACTGAACTTTAAAGAAACAATAGAGTAATGAAAGCCTCAACACAGGGTGGGAACCTAGGATCTCAGATCAACATGACCTCAAATGCTTACAGCTGTAGAACTCTCAGAAATTATAAGACCCAACATATAGATAAAAATCCTGAGAATCATAAAAGCAACAAAACACAAATCATTGAAAATCCACATCCCTATCAAAATGTCAAGCAATTAGAAAAATTCAAAAACTCAATTAGAGCCCTGTACACATTTCTATTTTAAATCCTTATAATAGAAAAAAAAAAAAACCACAGCATCCCCTTTTGGTTTTGGGAAAGACTTTGAAGGTTCTTTTTGAAAATTTCTTGCTGAACCTAATTGTCACTCATGCCTTAATATGTGTTCCTTCTTTTTTTTTTAATTTATTTATTTGACAGAGAGAGACAGCAAGAGAGGGAACGCAAGCAAGGGGAGTGCAAGAAGGAGAAGCAGGCTCCCTGCCAAACAGGGAGCCCGATGCAGGGCTCGATCCCAGTACCCTGGGATCATGACCTGAGCTGAAGGCAGATGCTTGATGGCTGAGCCACCCAGGCGCCCCATGTGTTTTTTTTCTTAATGCAGTTTACAAAACAAATGTCTTCACTCCCCCATCCCAAGTAAAGCAAATAATTACATGGTAAGTGGCATTTCAATTACATAGCATAATAAAGAAAAAAAACAGTATCAATTATCTAGAGAGGAAACTGAGCCTCAGGACTATTATGTTGTCACATACTTTCAATTTAATACTTTTTTGGTGACCACTCAATGAACATAAACTACCTTCAGAAAAGAACTCTTATTGTCTTTATATATTCTACTGTTTCATTTCTGTGTTGAGGTTAGCCTTTTCAGATTAAAGGTAGTCTCTTTCATCTTTTTGTCATATCTTCCTCAGTAGAGAAGATATTGGAGCAGACAGCTTTAATAACTTTACATACAGTAAGGAAACTAGGCACAGGCAGAATATTAAAAAGTAATCTAAAATTCAGCACTTTAAGTGCCGAAAGCTTGAAAATGACTAAGGTTATAGTTTAATAACATCTTTTTGGAATCACATTTTGCACTAAAAAAAGGGGAGGGAATGCAACTTGTGATTTGTGGTACAGTATATTGCCCTTCTGAGGATAATCTGCTGCTTGTTCATTATTACATGCAGCTTGCTTAGAAGCAAGTCCAGGTTTAAATTAGCATTTGCAGATTATTGCAATTCTAATTTACAGTAATTAAGGTTAGTAATTAAAACCGGTCGTGTCTGGTACTAAAGTCTTATGGCGACCTTCTTCGTATGTTCAAACCTAAATATTACGAAAGTTTTTTAAAAAGATTGGAAATTATTTTTGTTTCACTATAAAAGAAACCATTATAAGCAACTTGAGAACAAATGTAATGTTTTGAATTCTGTATTTTTTCCTTATGTTTTGCTGATAGGAGTCATTTGATGATAGGTGATGGAATCCAGATTAAAATGTTCTTAGCCGGGTACCTGGTTAGTTGGTAGATCATGTGACTCTTGATCTCAGGGTCATGAGTTCAAGCCCCATGTTGGACATGGGGATTACTTAAAAAAAATAAAGTGATCTCAAAGTAAGCAGATCATTTAAAAAATGTCTTGATCCAAATATTAATTTTTAAAGTTTTTTTGTAAACACAATGTGAAATTTGAAAAGAAAACAATTACAACAGTCTCAATTCCTCCTCTCTGATCCCATCATAGTTTAACTTTTTCCTTCCAATGTTATCATGACCTCAGACTTGAGTGGAGGCAAGAGGGAAAAAAATAAGGAAAAATAAGTATAAACTATTAAAATATTTATGAAATATGAGATTAAACCTTCCCTAAACTGCAAACTATTATTAAAATGACTTCTTTTTTTTCACATTTAAAAATTGGTGTTTACTTATTTTTTTTAATTTTTTTTATTATATTATGTTAGTCACCATACAGTACATCCCCGGTTTCTGATGTAAAGTTCGATGATTCATTAGTTGCGTATAACACCCAGTGCACCATGCAATACGTGCCCTCCCCACCACCCATCACCAGCCTATCCCATTCCCCCATCCCCTTCCCCTCTGAAGCCCTCAGTTTGTTTCTCATAGTCCATAGTCTCTCATGCTTCTACCTCATTTACTGGATTAACCCATGCTTTTGATAATGAGTCTAATTGGGTGTTGTTTATTTATTCCAGGACTATGATGTGATGTCATTCAAAAACTTGGAGATAAGGTAAATAGAGTTTCCTTGGAGAGGCAAACAGCAAAATCAGCACCTAATGGATCAGAGCAAAGATAACCAAAGTCACCTAAAGGAAAAAGAAATTGGCTGTCAGGTCTTTAAAACTGGATTTTGTAATGTTCTAAATATAAATTAATGAATTAGCAATTTATTTTTTTCCTCTATTCTTATGTTCAGTTTAGTTAGTACAAAATAGTAATTCATTGGGCATTGACAATTTCTGGTGTCTTCTAATCAGGACACATTCAGCACAACCTTTTCTCAACTAAAACAGATTTGTACTTTTGCATCACTAAAGATATCTCACTTAAAATTAATCTCTTTCTTTGAACATAGGCCACACCTGGACTAAAGAATGGTAAAGAGCTTTAGATTTGGTGGGCTCATACAGGTCAGAATGATTTTTAAGACAGGAATACAAAAACTTCAGGTAATAATAACAATTAGTTATACACATATTGACTTATTTAATCCTCATAATGATCTATAAGATATTCGCTGTCACTAAGCCCATTTTACAAAGTGAAAGCTGAAAAAGAGAGAGGTTAAGAAACTTGCTCAATGTAATACAGCTATTGAGTGATAGAAACTGAGTTTAAACTGAGGCACTCTTATTATAAAAGCTGTACTTTTTTTTTTCTTTTAGTAAACTCTACACCGAACATGGGGCTGGAACTCAAGACCCCGACCCAGAGGTCAAGAATCTCATGCTCTACCGACTGAGCCAGCCAGATGCTCCTGGAGGCTGTACTTGTAACTGTCATGCTACTTTATCTTTCTGGCCTACTAACTTGTACACAGCAGGTACTCACAAAATATATGTTGATAAATGAATCTAATATGATGTTTTACTTATGTGAAATACATTATAGTTTTCAAAATGACTTTCTATTACTTATATTGTTTCCCACCCCCACCCCCAGGAATCTGTGGGTATGCTGGAAAAGTAAATTTAACTTGCGCTTAATAGATGAGAAAACTGAGAACCTGGCTGTTGGATTACAAAAGGAAATAAGGTGGGGCACCTGTCTGGCTCAGTCCATACAGCATGGGACTCCTGATCTCAGAGTCGTGAGTTCAAGCCCCCACATTGGGGGTAGAGCTTACTTAGAAAAGAAAAGAAAGAAAAAAGAAAAGAAAAGAAAAGAAAAGAAAAGAAAAGGAAGGAAAGGAAAAGAAATAAGGTTCATTACTGCCTCGAAGGGCGGAGAATAAGATGTGAGGAAAGATGGCTAAACAAATAATTATAAGAAAATTGGTAAGAGCTCTGATGACAGACAGAATGAACTATAACAGTAATATGTATTATTATTATTATAAATAATTACAGGAGATATGTTTGTTTTCCTTCATGCTTTTCTTATTGCCCATCCTTGTGGTATGTTCAAAAAAGAGTGTATTGGGTTCCTAATATTGAACCAGTTATTTGGAGGATGGAGAAGCCATCAACTGAGAAATGTACATCAGAAGTGATTCGAAACAAGACTTAGATACCTTAGGTTATGTTGAAGTGGGCTGAGTTTGAATTTCTCTGGAATATCCAGATGGAAGGTTTAGCAGGCAGTTTGCAATATAGTCTAAAGTATATTTATGATTAATCAGTGTGATAGTGCTAGGAGTCAGTCAACTCATTACGAAAAATAAAGGTGGACAGAATGTTGGAGATCAAGATATTTTTAGGGGGAAGAAGAATGGAGGAATTCATGATTGACACGAAGAAATCAAAGAAGGACAAAGAAAATATGGGTGCACTGTCATGGAAACCAAGTGATAAAAATAGTTCAAGAATAGAGGAGTTAACAACGCCAAGTACTATGAAGAGATCAAGAGGATATGGACAAGCATGCATCAATTAAATACCATTATCTCCCTAATATTGATGAGAACATTCAGGAGAATAAGAAGACAGGAATCACGTTTTAAGAGCTTGAAGTGTCCGAATATATGGTCTGGAATTATCAGTGGAAGTAAGGAGAACATTAATTCTTCCTGTTTGTCCTAGAAGAAGATGCAGTCTTCTTTGGAATATGTAGCCAAAAATGGGAGTGTCAGTAGAAAGCCAAATTTTAATTAAGTCAAAGAAGGTTTAAAAAGTTGAAGAAAGGTGCTAAATACTTAATAAGGTTGTTGGCAACAAAACGGGGACATCAAGGAGCACAGAATAAGATGCTAAATTAAAGTCGGTGGGGAAGAGCAAGTGAAACAAGAAAGTAAAATTGAGCTTAATTTAAAAGGGCTACTAGCTAACTTAGCTTAAACCATCCAATAAATAGATTTTTTAGTGTTTCAATCATTTAGTTGAATGCATAGAATTTGATATACTTCCATATCACACTGAATTTATTCTCTATGTAATATGCTAAGGAGTAAGTTAAAGTATGTTTAGAACCGTGAGGTAGTACCTTTCTGAATTAGTCCATAATGGTCTAAAAAAGTTTATTTTTGAAGTTGTCATATGTATAATTAGGGAAAAGTCATGAGAATGTGATTTTCTTTTTATTTTTAAGAAACCCTTTATTTTCAAGCTAAGATCAGAATAAAATAAATTATAAAAGAGTAAGCATGACGTTAAATATATGGATTTTTGCCCTTCAAAACTTGTTTAAAAATTTCCTTCACATATGCTAAAAATTTTAGACTTTAGGGTTATGGATTTGCTTTATACCTTTTTGAAGATAGCACCAGACAACCCACAGCACTGTTTTGATCCTTAGTATTGTAACATAGAATAAAATAAATATAATTTATATGTTTATGTTCATTAGTCTGTTACATCATTTAAAGTTGAGAATCCAATTAAGAACACTCTCAGAATGATTTAATTGGAACTAGGTTTTTTAGTTTGCATTTTCTTGAGAAATCAGATCATTTCTGAATATATATCAAAAAACATCAGTTTATATGATATTTTTCAAGTACATATTTCAAGTAAACACCCCTCTGTGGTAATATAAACTGTCATAAATCATATTTCTGAAAGTTACATGCACAATATATCATTAAATATGGGCACACAAATAAGTAAAGTGCATGGTTTATTTATGTAATTATTCAGGAAATTCAACATTGGTTTCTAGTGCAATAAAAAAAGGATGTTGCCAGAGGATATAAAGCACACTGCTCCATCAGGAGCATTGCTTTAATCTGGAAGCAGCTATAATTTAAGAACTGGAGGTTGAGTCTCTTCATACATCCGCTAGTTAAGATCATTTTCCTACTGCTATTTGTTTATAGACTTTGTTTTGATTTGGAGAACTACAATGCCCATAACAGAGCATCTTAATCCTTTTTTATTTCTATTTTTATTTTTGTCTAAACAGTACCAACAATGAATTGTGGCATTCTGTCTTATAACTATACCTGCCATTAGAAAGTGAAAAATGAGCCAGGGAACTGGAAGTTGGATGTTTTTTTCTCCCTGATTGATTCAAACACAGACTATATCAGATAAAACTAGGGAAAAATGCAGCATTTAAGGTTTTATTATGATAAATAACTGATTGAGAAGTCCTTAATAATGGAGAAACAACCTTTTTTTCGTGAAACAGCATAGTTATCCATTTTATGTCCTAGCAAAAATGCAAAGCATTCACTGAAAATTGGCTCAGCTACTCTTTGGATAACTATGTAACTAGAACTTAGAAACCACATCAGAAGCTGCTACTACTACTATATTTAATTGCTACAGTGTGCACTTGTTGATGATACACGATTTAGCTGCTTGCAGGTATCAATTTATATTTAATTTTCATAAGGACTCTGTCCAAGGCATACACTTGTTCAGAACTTGGACAAAGACATTATATCAGTATTTTTCCATAGAAACATATTTTATTCCATCTTATTTAAACATGTATCAGCTCTTTCTACCTTTGATTAGAAAATAATCTGGCATAGATTTAGTTTTAATTATGTTTCAAAAGTATACAAAAATCAGTGCACATATCTCTGAAGACTATGTTTCTGTGTACATTCAAAATGAAATAGCAATACAAGTGTCAAACAATAAAGACCAAATAGGTTGGCCATTGTAAGGTTGTTTTAGTGTAATACTGGATTAGTGGAAATTAATAAGCAGCAATTCCACTTAGTTACCACTAGTTCAAACTTTCAGATCAGTGATGTTTCTATTCGTGTTGGAATTCCCTTTGTGATTGAATAATAATGGCTGAAGGTATTCACATACCCTTCAGTTTTCTCAAAAATATATCATTGAAACATATTGCATATGTTAAGAGGAATTTAACATGGATCTTAAGATTGTAAAATAGTAGCAACTTGTTCCAGATGAAACTGAATTTGGCATTCTGTATTTAATCAAAGAGTGGAAGCTCCTAAAAGCAAGGGTTATGACTTAAAATTCTTTGTAGCCACCCAAATTCCTAAGACGCAATATATGCATTTTGATTGAGGATGTACAAGTGAGATTAAAAGGTTTACTGCACATGAGTTTAGATATTTCACCCAGTTCATACAAAGGCATGTATCATACTGTGCCAAAGTGAGGACAGGTGTTTTGGAGATTATCAGTATCCTCTTACCACTCAACAGACATAGGCAATTTGTCAGTCATGGTTCAAGAAGAAATGATATAATTGAAGTCAGTACTTTATTCTTAGTGATATTTCTCCTCTCCACTAACAAGTCAAATTCAACTAAAGCAGGGGTCCCATCTATTGTATGTGTACTGTGTGGAAGGCATTCTTACTGTATTTCATTCATGAAAATTTAATTAATGTGTACAACTGGGAAGTGGATAATGAGATTTTGGGGAAAACTGTGTGTGTGTGTGTGTGTGTGTGTGTGTGTGTGTGTGTGTGTGTGTGTAGAGAGACAGAGAGAGAGAGAGAAGGAGAATATTTGTCAGGCAAACAGTTTATTACAATGTCAGCCTGTATCATGATAAAATACATCTCTCTAACACATTTCAGTATTTTCTGTTCTATTTTTTAAAAATTTTTGAGTATTAAGAAAAACAGAATGATTTGAAAAGAAACATAACAATTTTTAAAAACTGGATATGCACCAAAAAGTGCGTCACAAACCTTCTTACATAAACAAATTCTAAGAGAAAGTATACAATTTATTGAAGCTACAGTTGAAAAAAATTGGTATTCTTAGGAAATGTCTTTTACTTCATGTTCTCATATTTTTATTTTTTTATAATAAACACATTTTATACTCAAGTATACAGAGTTACTATAAAGTCCAGAAACAGATTAAATACACAGTTTTTTTATCTTATATGATTAGTTAAAAGATGTTAAATGGTATATTTAATGTGATATCCCTCATTAGGAATGCTTAAAACAATGTGTTATGCAAAATCACAATGGGCACTGTGTATGAATGCATTTCCATTAATCTCAGAACACATATTCATGATGTACTGCCTCACATAGTTTGTCTCTCTGATTTCCCCTGAAAAACCTGTCCTATTAGTATAGCTCAGACATATCAAGTGGATACAATTGATTTAAAAAATAAAATAATATTAATCTGTATTTTCAGATTTTAGGGCCACCCCAAATGCTTCAGATCATTTAACATATACCCTAGGTCTCATGTATATGTTCTCTTTCTTCTATTTTACTGCTTACTTAAAAATTCTTTACATAGGGGTGCCTGAGTGGTGCAGTTGGTTAAGCGTCCGACTCTTGGTTTCCACTCAGGTCATGATCTCAGGGTCCTGGGATCAAACCTCACATCAGGTTCCATGCTCAGTATGAAATGTGCATGAGATTCTCTCTCTCCCTCTGTGCCTCCTGCTTGTTCTGTCTCTCTCCCTCTCAAATAAATAAAGTATTTTTTTTAATTCTTTACATAAAATACCTATACTTTATTACTCCTTGCTATTGACATCTGTCTTTTGGGATTTCTTGAGACTTTATATAATTGACCTCCATGTGTATTGAAAGGTGTTAGACCTGGTGCCAACCACTGTGTAAATTCTTCATAGTGTTCATAAGTTAATAAATCAACAAAAAGAAAAAAACTGATAGTTTAATGTGCTTGATCCCACTGCAAAAAGGCTGTTAAATTGAGACACTGACTATAGCTGGCTCAACAGTCACCCACAAGGTACAAGAGAAAGATAACAGCCACATCAGTGCAATCTTCTTTCAATACCCTAGGTGATTAAATTCATGATATATTATTTTCTGTTGGATTTTCCTTGTGCTTGCACTTGCGAGTGGGTTATGGGTTACTTGAAATAAGCAAGGGAGTGACACTTTTCATCTTCCCATTATTAGTGATAAAAATATCAAGTTATAAAGCAATGTTTAACAGAAAATACACATAGATATGTATATAAATTCTTAAACGTATAGATTTTTTAATGAAGACTGACAATTTCCTGAGCAGTTCAGTCTCTAAACAACCAATTGTTTTTCCCACAGCCATTAACAACTAAGTAGATTGTTTCATTTTCCTGAAATCTTACCAGTCTTTGCTTTGTTTTTTTACTTCTAGGTCTAGTCTTGTACCTTCTTGTAGAAAACCGACCTCTATATATTGGAGCCAAAATATAATGCAAAGACAGAGTTTGGGATAAAGAGGAACCAATAGTTTCATAGTTTTGCCTGGCAAAGGAGACTGCAGCAGGCTATGGCCTTCAAAAACTGCAAGCCCAGAGGAAAGGGCTGGGGAGCTCTATAGGGAAACGCAGGATCTAGCCAGTTTTGATAGGAATTGTGTAAGGGCTACCAGCCTCCTTCCTCACATCTTTCGGGTGATACTGAGTTTCTGAAACAAAAGGCTAAGAAGGGAGGAGGGGAGGTTTGCAGAAGAGAGGAAAAAGTTTACTTAAAGTAATCAAGCTTCACTAAAGCATTAGTGCAAACATTTTGATTTCTGATCAACTTTATACTTTTAAGCAGTTTCATTATAACTTCCAAAATGTGACTAGACTTTTACTAAATTTTTTTCAGGAGGTTCCATGGTACAACCCTCATCTGGGTTAAGGCTGGTAGTCTTAGCAGAAATTAGGGGAGTGGAAACACTCAGATCTGGTCTGGTGGAACATCTATGCTTTGTCATTACTGCTCCTAACTCCTAGAGTTTTTTGTTTGTTTTGTTGGTTGGTTTCATTTTTGTTTTTGTTTTTGTTTTTCTTTTTTAGGTAGGCTCCATGCCCAATGTGGGGCTTTAATTCACAACCCTCAAATCAAGAGTTGCATGTTCCACCACTGAGCCAGCCAGATGTCCCAAACTCCTAGTTTTCTTTCCTCAATATTATCTGAGGAGGGGAAATAAGGTTTTAATGACCAGCCAAACATCCTCACTGGAGAAGTGACAGAAACAGTACCAAAGCCCGACTAACAATTTCCCTAGACCTCTAATTTTTTCCACTTTTTCCCCCTGAATTACATGAATAACATTTAACTCAATTTTAGATAGATGCTTATGGAGGCAAATCATTGGCAAAGAACCTTCAGAAAAGAGCTCTGCTTTTAATTAGATATTTCAATGAATTTCTGCTTATAATTGCATTTGCAAAATTTAGTGATGAACAGACTTGGGAATTGAAGCCCTTAATAGGTATTATGTGGGGTGATTTTTGGTACATAAAACCAGAATTTCAAAGAGGACCCATACATACCACATAAGAGTATTAGGGGAGGGAAAGTATAAAGTAGGTTTCTACTTAGATATCAAAGAATTTAAAGATAGGAGGTATCTGTAGGTTTGTCAAACACTTATTGAATATCTAGTATGTCAGGCATTCAGCTAGGTACTGGGGATGCATAGACAAATAAAACATGGCCCTCACTTGTTTGTGATAGTTCATGGTTAAGTGGGAACAGGGACAAATCTGTAAATAGATCACTGCAGTACAGTGTGGCAGTTGCCACAACAAGGTGGCGTTAGAAACAGTTATTGAAGCAGCTACTGGGGACTTTGAAATTAAAAAATACTGAAATTCAAAGGAATTAATATGCAAAAAATTAATAATTGAATTTTCTCTTAAATTATATAAGAATTTTCTAGGTAATGAAGCAGGAATGGGCATTTCACATAAAGGAAATCACATGTACAAACTCTACATGAGTTCAAGCAACAATGAGAAGCCCAGTGTGGTACAACGTACCTGAGGCCTGGAGACCTGTGATAGATGGCATAGCTCCAAGATATGTTAAAACCAGATTGCCAATGGCCTTAGAATTCAAGCTCTGTGATTTAGAAGTAATTTACAGAGAATGAGGAGTCAAAGGATGTTTCTCTTTTCAGTAAGACATTGCTGTACTGAAATTTATGTTTTAGGAGGATAATCATGGGACTGGAGGGACAGTTGAAGGAGGACTGGAAAGGACATTGGCTAGAAAAAGACTTTTTTGCAATTAGTCAAGGATTGCCGAATTAAGCAAATAAAGATATAAGACACTAAGTTGAATTTCACTTGAACAGTAGATTTTTTTCTGTATTGTAAGTATGTCCCATGCAATATTTTGGAACATACTTATGCTAAAAATGATTCATTGCTCATCTGGAATTTAGATTTAACTCAATAGCTTATAATTTATCTGCTAATTCTAACACAGTCCTAGACAGAATAAGAGCCTTAAGAAAAATACTAGGAAAAGACCTTTAACAGAAATAAAAAGATAAAAAATAAATTTAAAAAAAGTGTTGGTGAGGATGTGGAGAAAAAAGAATACTGGTGCACTATTGGTGGAAATGCAAATTATGGGAACCACAATGGAAAACACTGTGGGGTTCCTTCAAAAATTAAAAATAGAACTATCCTACAACCCAGCAATTTTACTACTCAGTATTTACTCAAAGGATACAGAAATTCTGATTTGAAGGGATACATGCACCCCAATGTTTACAGCAGCATTATCTACAATAGCCAAATTTTGGAAAGAGCCCAAATGTCCATTGACTGATGAATCGATAAAGATGTGGTATATATATATACTGGATAATATCAGAATATTACTCAGCTATAAGAAAGAATGAGATCTTGCCATTTGCAACAACATGGATGGACCTAGGGGGTATTACACTAAGCAAAATAAGCAGCACCTTGGTGGCTCAGTCAGTTGCGCAACCAACCCTTGATTTTGGCTCAGGTCATGACCTCACGGTCATGAGATCGAGCCCCAAGTCAGGCTCCGTGTTCAGCCCAGAGTCTGCTCGAGATCCTCTCCCTCTGCCCCCCCCAACTCATGCTCACCCTCTCTCTTTCTCTCTCAAATAAATAAATAAAATTAGTCTTTAAAAAATAAGTCAGAGAAAGACAAATACCATATGATTTTACTTATATGTGTAATCTAAACAAAACAAAAGAACAAACAAACAAAACAGAAACAGACTTATAAATACAGAGAACAAACTGATGGCTTCCAGGGGGGTAGAGGATGGCAAAATAAGTGAAAGGAATTAAAAGTTACAGAGTTCCAGTTATAAAATAAAAAAGTCACAGAGATGAAAGGTACAACATAGAGAATACAGTCGATAAGATTGTAATAATATTATGGTGACAGATGGTAGCTACACTTGTGGTGAGCATTGCATAACATGTAGAATTGCTGAATCATTATATTCTGCACCTAAAACAAATATAACATTGTATGCCAACTATGCTTAAATAATAAAAATGTAAAAAGAAAGCTACTGAAGTGCACAGATTCAAGAGATAACAAGGAGATAGAACTGACTGGACTTAGTGACCAGTTAAATATTGGAGGTTGAGGAAGAAGAATGAGCCCTGGTGAGTCTCAGGTTTCTAGCCCAAGAAACCTATTCAGGGATGGAATAAGTACCTTGGTATAGAAACAGAATTCAGATTTGTATATGTTGGATTTAAACTTCCAGGAAATGTCCTAAGACTCTACCATTCTTACATTATTAGTGATAAAATACTATTTCTTTTATTAAGAGAGGTGATAGGATACGGTTAGTGATGTTTCTAGAAATTCTAAGAGGATCTTGGAGCAATGAATGGTTAGAAAGGAGCCATTTGCACAGTAAGAACATTTTTTCCTTAGGTATGCTTAACGTGGATGCTTTTGAGGGAGGCAATGGAGATCATTGGCCCAACCACAGCAAAAGTATTATTGGTTTATTTTTCATGTTGTTTTATTGGTCTCTCCTGGAAAATACCACCACCAAAAATCACCTTAGGAATACTGTCATTCTCAATTATTTTTTAAGCTTGTGTTCACTCATTAAATACAAAAACTTAGGAAGCATAGTCTTAAAACTTCTACATCTAATAGCTTGACCTAATTCAGCCTATTTTCCCTTTCTAGGGAGACTCCCAACCTCTTCCTCTTACCCATCTTTTTCAGAGTTTACCCATGAGGCTTTTATGGACCCTTCCCAGAAGAGGTAGAGATTAAGAGGATGCAATACAATAGGGGTATCTGAAAGGCAAAACTTTGTAGGTACCAAAACAAAAATTAAAAAAACATTTCAACCAATTTCATTATATAATAGAAATAACTTTTAACCAGAGAATTGATCCTAAAATTATTAATTCCCTGAATACTTATTATTCTGCAAGACATACCATCTTGTATTTTTATTTTTTTAAATTGTCTATTAAGAAAAAGCATTAGCTCAGAGCAAATGACTGACGGTACCTGGGGCTGGGATTTCTTGTCACTTACATAGGTAAACAAAAGGCTGGTCGTTGGATATAACTTACCACATACTGGAGATAAGCATGTCTACTCACTTGTTATGTAGATAATGCCAATTTCATTAGATCATTAGCATTTTCAACAGGGATATGTTGGTTCATAAACCCCAGGATTAACCAAAATGCTCATATCATATAAATGGAGAGAGGGTTTCATTAAGAACATACTTTTATTACAGTGGTGCTTCTTATAATGAGCTTGGGTCTTCATAAATGTCTGTGCCCTCATTTAAACAATTAGCACAGACTTAAAGTTCATCACTTGAACTTGAACATTTAAAAAAAACACATTTATACACCACATTACACAGATTTATTTCTGAATGTACAATACTGGGAAAGCAATTGCTGCTTATTTTTATTTAATTAACAATGAAGGATAAATCACATCAGCAAAGAAATATCAGCCAAAGGGGACCAAGTGTGTTTGTTACAGATCGCCTCATTAGCTTGTTTCCAAAATATGTTCACTGGAGTGAAAAGCAATCATGTGACTAGGTGGGTGACAAAACATCTGTTGTATAACTCCAAAAAGGCTACTGGGAGTGAGTAGGGAAAAATGATGTTCTTTTTAAATCAGATTAAGTGGAAATTGAGAGATAGTATGTCATTTGGGATCTTGTGTCAGGCTGTTGTATCTTCTAAAATAATAATAATAGTAATAATAATAATAACAACTTAGAAGGTAATGGTTGCTAGTTAAAGGTTTATGCTGTTTTTGTAAGTAGATTATTTTCATCTGCTTTGTAATGAGTATAAATGCTGTAGCTGCAAATTGTCAAAAAAGCAACTATCCCTGTTCTTGAAAAAACACACCAGGGACTGAATGTACTTGTTATTTCTAAGTGAAAGATTCCAATATTTTTATAAGATAGATTCTTTGTACAAATATCAGCTTAATTGTCAAAGATATTAGTAAATCATAAAGATAAAAAGAGTTGGGCACACAGTTTTCACATTGTTGTCAAAATTCACATCTCAGGGAGACTATAGTTACTGAGAAGCATTTCAAATAGTTATTTATGTCAAAGATAAGTTATTTATGTTATTATATGATGCCAAGATAGAGCACATTTTTATCATAAAAAATTGAATCCTCATTAAGGTACCTTGATAATTTAACAAACAAGGTGGGAAGTCACACATATAAACACACACACACATGTTTTGTGTGTATGTGAGAATGAATAAGTGAATGTAATTTAAGATAGATAAAAATTAGAAACCAAGGATGTACTGTATGGTGACTAACATAATGTAATAAAAAAAATTTAAAAAAAGATAGATAAAAATTAGCATTGCTTTAAAAATAAAAAAAATTTCCTTTTGTTGTGATCTATTGGTAAACCATCCACTTAACCATCACTCTAAGAATCCATAGTACATGGTAGAGTACCATTCCTTTGAGAGAATATATTCTATAATTCCAAATGATCAGAAAACGACACTGATAAAGGCTTTCTCTGTTTTCCCTTTCTGTGTGTCAGTATCACTCTGCTAATATGTGGAAAACTTGGTACTGGTAAATCATTTAGCAAGTGAAAGGACTCTCTTAACTTCAATGCATTATGAAATTGGGCTCTTATTTTTATATTTTTGGGCATACAACTAACTCTAACAGTGTCTTGAAATATTTTGTCCCTAAGTGTAAACAAAATATACTATGATTTTATAATTGTGAAATTGATCCAGAAAAAAATTATTATTCACTTCAGAATATAGCAATGATCATATATCTAATACCTACAGTATAGCCACATTCCTTCCAAATTTCCAAGTTATGTATTGGTAGTGAACCCTCCTTCTACCTTCTGCCTTTCTTACTAAACAAATACTGAGAGCCTAGCACCCCACCTGTTCAACCCTTTCTTTGTCCTCTTTTTCACTCTCTCAAGTAGATTCTGAGACATTTTCATATAACACAACTTAAAATATGTCCTACATTGAGTGTCTGTGTGTGTGAATCACATTTATACCCATATGAAAATGACTCCCTGGTATGTTCTTGTTTATGTTCATTTTCCTAGCTTGAACTGATAAATATTTCATTAATTTTACTTGGGTTTATTATATTCACAAAATAATCCAACCAGTATTTGTTTAATATCTTTGATTTGTCCTTCATTAGGGTTAGTACCATGAGGGATAAATAAAGCCATTTTACTATAAATATATATCATAAAACAGACAATGATTGGGAGTTCTGGGATAGGTTTATTCTTTAAATGGTGTCTTCAGAGTAGACTTCATTGAGAAGGTAAATTTTAGCAAAAACTTGATGTAATGAGATCAGCCTTGCAGTTATCTGTGGGAAGAGTATTATAGGTACAGGAAACAACTGGTGCAAAGATGCTTATGGCAAAAATGTGACTGACTTATTCGAGATAGCAAGGAGATCAGTGTGTCTGGAGTGGAAAAAGAAGGGAGAGTGTAATAGGTGATAAAGTCAGAGTTAACAAAGGTGGAGCTTGCGTAGGGCTTTGTAAGCTATTTGTCCCAGAGTTGCAAGTAAAAAAGCTTAAGGTATGAAAACGGACCAAATCAGTTTAGATCAATGTACCCAGAGAGAAGCAACACACTGATCAGCTTACACTACCTCATGATTTCCCCTTGAATATATGGATGAAGGGGCACCTGACTGGCTCAGTCACTGGAACATGTGACTCTTAATCTCAAGATTGTGAGTTTGAGTCCTACATTGGGCATAGAGTTTACTTTAAAAAAAATTAAATGTGTGTGTGTGTGTGTGTGTGTGTGTGTGTGTGTGTGTGTGTGTATGTGCATGGAGTCAGCTTCTTAAGAAACATATGAATCCCCAGACAATTGAAAAATGATGATGAACACTGCTAAAACAATCATAAATGTCCACAAACTTGTTGGGAGATGTAAAAATATTTACAAGACACAGTTAAAAAACAATTTAAAAATTAAGATTTTTTTACCTATCAAAACAAACTCCACACATCAGCTTCTGCTTTGTGTTAACTATGAAACAGGCCAATCAATAGGGAAATATTCTTCTTTAGCCATAATATTATTTTTTCAAAGGTGGTGTGGCTGTTTTCTCGATAGTCATTTCTATACCATCTCTAGATTCACTGATCGAATAATTATGTTCAGCTAGGTAATTGAATTGTTGAAGAAATGATGTTTTGTATTCTGCAAGTCCATAATCAAATGAATAATGTGATTTTTTTTTTTTACTCTTTTGGTGAAATGGCAAGAGATATTCAGAGAATTAGGACTTTTTAACTATTAAATTATATCAAACTTTATTGAAAATGTAGAGCCCTGGTATTTTATTTTTCTTAAAGATCGGCTCCAGTAAACAGCAGTAAAGGAGAAATAGGGCATGTATATTACAGTCTACTTGTGGAAAATAATTTAAAAAATGCAAGAAACTACTATAAAACAACAAAAAATAAATGGTAGTAAAATAGAGTAGAATATAAGCAATGGTGGGATCATAATGCCAATCAGGCTTCATGTTTGTCAATAGATGTGTTTGCCTTATTCCAATTATAGTTTCCACTTAAATCAGAGCTCATACAATTTAAGTAGTATACAAGAAAAAGATAATTATTGATTGTGCTTATTTTCACTTTGAAGACCAAAATCCTTTTTATTTAAGGGATAAAATCATCCAAATCTGAAGTGCTTCTACCACTTGTTTATAAATCACTGCAATGTCAATGGACAGGAAAGGAATGGCTGTCATGTAGATTTTTCTTCAATGAAGACATAAATATATGTCACTGGCAAAGTTAACTCTTCATTGTATAACCTGCCTTATTTTGATTTATACACTTGTAGAGGAAAAATAAATGAGAGTTTAAGGCCTCAGAAATCCAGAAAAGGTCAGCCAGCCCCAAATGTTGGTTCATTTGTCTTCTGTTGCATGTTTATAAAGCAAGAAAGGTCATTAGGCACTTAAGATGGTAAGTGGGTGAGTAATGGACAAAAAAACAAAAATAACAAATGATCACTGAACTTCTCAAGTAAACTTGAACAATTGTATTACAACCGTCAATCCAATATTTATCTTTATTGTGGGATTACCTTTGGAAAAAAAATGTCCCAATGCTAAATGCCCAGTTTTTCGTTATTCACACAAATTGTGGGTCATGACACAAATGAAAATCTAGGACTTTATATTATGTACTGCATCTTTTATCTTCTTTTTTTTTAAAAGATTTTATTTATTTATTTGACAGAGATAGAGACAGCCAGTGAGAGAGGGAACACAAGCAGGGGGAGTGGGAGAGGAAGAAGCAGGCTCATAGCGGAGGAGCCTGATGTGGGGCTCGATCCCATAACGCCGGGATCACGCCCTGAGCCGAAGGCAGACGCTTAACCGCTGTGCCACCCAGGTACCCCTGCATCTTTTATCTTCTGATTTTCCCATACCATGTTATAGTTTGAGGTTCACTCTAATTGCAAGGTCATGGTTTCTTCTAGCTGATCTCTTCTCTTTTCCAGCTTTTATCTTTCTTGGAAATACACACACACACACACCATTCACTTGAGAATCTGTTTACATGGCATTTTATTCACCAAATGACATATACAAATATTTTTTTGATGAATTTACTTGCATATTCAGTTATAAAAAGATCAGTTCAGAAAAAAACCATAAAAAATTTGGTAAATTAATTTTTCTGACAGTTATATTGAGCTGAAAAAGGTGCTTGGCCCACTAGTTAGGTCAAAATTATTAAACCAATTGTTCACAGAGACATAGTTTCATTAAGTTTTATGTTAAAAAAATACAACAAAATGGTGCTTCTGTTCTTAACAATATAAAAATGTTGTTTTTACTACTTTACTACTTTTTTTACAACTTTAAAATATAACTATGCAAATTATATTCATATTTAAAACAAGGAAGGGATATTACTGATAGAAGTCTGGGTAAAATGATGAATATGATATATTATTATCTTATTTTTAATTCTTCCATACTGGTTAATTTATCTTCTTTAATAACAGAAGCAAGTATTCATTATAAATTTGATAGGAGAATCCATTTTTAATAGTTGCCTCTGTGAAAGTCTGGGCCCCTTTGTTTTAAATGATTAATGTAATTCATATAAAAAGACAATGTTGACGCACATGTAGTTAAGTATATCTTTTCTGACTGTAGCATTTTGGGAACTGAATTGAAATAAGAATCCTGTTAATTTTATGCATGTGAAATAAGAATATTTTAGGGATTTGTGAAATGTATCATGTTTATCTAATGTATATCCATTGCTTGCTTTAAGGCATCTGGGTTCTGACGGTAATGAGATAGATTCTGTTTGCAATTTGTTCCATTTGGAAATCTCAGAGTTACTGTGTTTCTGGTGATATTTTTATTGAGGTGTTTTTGCCTAGAATGGTGGAAGAAGTGGAAAAAAGTGGTTATGCTTTGTGACAACCTGAAACCAAATAGGTGTGATTAAAAATGACCTCTGATATCACTTATTTCTAACATAAATTTTAGTAACTTGCCTATACATTTAAAATGAAAAACTTTGAGATTAAATCAGTAATCAAAACCTCCCAACAAACAAAAGTCCAGAACCAGATAGTTTCACTGATGAATTTTAACAAATATTTAAAAGAGAATTAATGCCAATCCATATGAAACTTTTCCAAAAATTGGTGCACCTGGGTAGCTCAGTGGGTTAAGCATCTGCTTTCGGCTCAGGTCATGATCCCAGGACGCTGGGATAGAGCCCCACATCAGGCTCCTTGCTCAGTGGGAAGTCTGCTTCTCCCTCTGCCTCTCCCCCTGGCTTGTGCTCTCTCTTTTGCTCACTCTCTCTCTCTTTCTCTCAAATAAATTAATTAACTCAATATTAATAAAAAACTTTTCCAAAAATTGAAGAGGAGGAAACTGTCTCAAACTCATTTTATGGGGCCAGCATTGTCCTGATACCAAAGCCAGAAAAGGACACTCTAAGTAAAGAAAAACACAGACTAATATACCAGATGGATATAGATGCAAAAATTCTCAGCAAGATATTAGGAAACCAAATTCAACAGCACATTAAGAAGATTATACACCATGATCAAGCAGGATTTAACCCTGGGAAGGTTCAACATACACAAATCAATAAATGTAATACACCACATTAATAGAATTAAAGACAAAAACCATATGATCATTACAATAGATGCAGGAAAAGCATTTGACAAAGTAAAACATCCTGTCAAGAAAAAAAAATCAACAAATCTGGTATTGAATAAACATACCTCAGCATAATAAAGACTATATATGGCAAGCCCACAGCTAATATCATATTCAATAGTGATAGTTTGGAACATTTTCCTGTAGATCAGGAATAAGGCAAGCATGCCCACTATGACCACTCCTATTCAACATAGTACTAGAAGTCCTAGCCAAAGCAATCAAGAATGAAAAATAAACAAAAGGCATATATATCAGAAAAGAAGAAGAAAAATTTCCTTTGTTTGCAAGTGGCATGACATTATACATAGAAACCCCAAAGACCACCAAAGAACTATGAGAATTAATCAATGGATTCAAGAAGGTGGTAGGACACAAAATCAACATACAAAAATCATTTATGTTTCTATACATTAACAATAAAATATCTGAAAAAAATAAAGAAAACAATTCCATCACGACAGCATCGAAACAATAAAATAGAATAAATTTAACCAGGGGCACCTAGTTGGTTTTGTTGGTTAAGCGTCTGCCTTCAGCTTGGGTCATGATCTCCGGGTCCTGGGATAGAGCCCCAAATTGGGCTTCCTGCTCAGCGGGGAGTCTGCTTCTCTCTCTCTATCTCTCTCCCTCTCTCTCTTTCTGGCCTTCCCCTCCCCATTCTCTCTCTCTCTCTTTCTCTCTCTCAAGTAAGTAAATAAAATCTTTAAAAAAAAAAGAATAAATTCAACCAAAGAGGTAAATATCTGTACACTGAAAACTAAAAAACTCATAAATGAAATTTAAAAAGACACAAAAAAATAGAAAGATGTTCCATGCTAATGTATTAGGAAAATTAATATTATTTTTTTAATGTAAGCTGTATGCCCAATTTGGCCTTGAACTCATGACCCTGAGATTAAGAGTTGCATGCTCTACTAGCCGAGCCAGGCAGTTGCCCTGGAAAAATTAATATTATTAAAAGTGTCCAGGGGTGCTTGGGTGGCTCAGTCAGTTAAGCACCCAACTTTTGATTTCAGCTCAGGTCATGATCTCAGGGTCATGAGATAGAGCCCTGTGTCTGGCTCTGCCCTGGGCATAGAGCCTGCTAAAGATTCTCTCCCTCCTTCTCCCTCTGCCCCTCCCCACTCTCTCTCTCTCTCTCCCTCTCAAATAAATAAAATAAACTTTAAAAAAATAAAAGTAAAAACAAAGTGTCCATACCACTCAAAGCCATCTATAGATTTAATGTAATTCCTATCAAAATTCCAATAACATTTTCACAGAAAAAGAAAAAAATAATTCCAAAATTTGTATGGAACCACAAATGACTGAATAGTCAAAACAATTCTAAGAAAGGAGAACAAGGTTATAGGTATCACGTTTCCTGATTTCATACTATATTACAAAGCTATAGCAATCAAAACAGTACAGTATTGGTGTTAAAAACAGACAAAAAAAACCAATAGAACAGAACAGAGAGCCTCCAGATAAACCTTCACATACAGGATCAACTAACACTCGACAAGGGAACCAACTAATAATTAACAAGGGAGCCAATATTTGACTCAGTGAAGAAAGGATAGTCTCTTCAATAAATGATGCTGGAGAAAGTGGATAACCACATGCAGAAGAATTAAATTGGAACCCTATCTTATACCATCCACGAATATTAATTCACAATGTATTAAAGACCTAAACATAAGACCTGAAACTGTAAAATTCCTAGAAGACAACAGAGAAAAAGCCCTTTGACATTGGTCTTGGCAACAATTTCTTTGAATATGACAACCAAAGCACAAGTAACAATAGCTAAAATGTAGGATGTCATACCTTATCTTGTATATGTGTATAATGGAAAGTAACTGCAAATTTGAAGTGAGATGATGTATTTTTCAAGCAGAAAAAATTAATAAATGGGCTTCTAATTTACTGACTTTTTATATATACAATTCTTTTAGAAAAATAAAACATACCTACAATACCAAATCAAATAACATAAATAGTATTTTTCCTCCCCACCAACCCAATTCCCTTGGTAGTAAAATGGCAGTCTGGTTTCTTCTTCCATTCCTTCTTTCCTCTATTTTCATTAGATACAGTCAAACATACAAACATAAATAAAGGGATTTTTCTGATACCCCTGTTGTTTTTTGCTTAGATTCCTATCATTGTCTCTTTTTTGTTTTGTTTTACTTTTTTTTATTTGAGTATAGTTGACACAATGTGACATTAGTTTCAAGTGTACAACATAATGATCCAGTTTCCTTATATATTGTACTGTGCTCTCCACAAATATAGCTACCACCTATCACTGTTCAAAGCTGTTACAAGATCATTGGCTATATGTTATGCGTTTTGGGTTTTTTTGTTTGTTTGTTTTTTGTGGGGGGTTTTTTGGTTTCATTTCTCCATTAACAAAGTTCCCATTTTTTATTATATAAATATTTGTTACCTAGCCTTCATAATGGTCTAGACACCAGTAGCCACGGTGGTCTTAAAATAGTGGTTAATGACTACATATACTGGTGTTATATGCAAGTAATGAATCATGGAACTTTACATCAAAAATTGTACTGTACTGTATGGTGACTAACATAACATGATAAAAAATTATTATAAAAAAAAAGAACCACATCTTAATCAGCATTCGAGGTAGTTTTGCCACAAACATTTTTGCTGTGTCACTCATTGGCTATCAGCTAGTTTTGTTGTAAGAGATAAAATAATGAAAGATAAAAGAGGGTTGTTAAAAAGGTCATAATGAAATATGAAAAAATTGATAAAGTTCGTTATTAATTTCTTCCTATCATTGTCTCTTAAATGGTCTCATTGTCTCTAATCTGGTTCTGCTCTAGTCACTTTAAATATAAAGAATGAATTTTTAGTTTGACACCAATACCCTTAATGATTCAATCCCTACTTACACTTCTACTCTCATGTCCTGCCACATATAGTTTGTGCACCATCCACCCATATTTACTTGTATTTCTTCAAAAATAATATTATGTTGGTTTATTTCTATTGATTTTTATATATTATATTCCTCTTACCTAATATATGTTTTCCTTCTTTGTCTAGGTCAAAGCTACCCTATATTCAAAACTTATCTCAAAACCCAGGATTAACTTCCTGACTCATTCATTGTTTTTCCCATACCACACTAGAAACCTGCTTGTTACTTGTTACTTGTTACTCCCCCCAGTCACGACTCTGGTCAAACCAGTGTATGTTTTTAAGTTTTTGATTCCAGTTAATTAATATACAGTGTAATTCAACACCTGGCGCTTATCACAATAGCTGTACTCCTTAATCATCACCTATGTCACCCATCCCTCCACCTCTCCCCACCCATCCCTCCACCACCTCCCCTCTGGTAATCATCAGTTTGTTCTCTATAGTTAAGAGTCTGTTTCTTGATCTCTCTCCCTCTCTCTCTCTCTCTCTTATTTTTTCTGCTTATTTGTTGTGTTTCTTAAATTCAATATATGAGTGAAATCATATGGTATTTATCTTTCCCTGACTGATTTATTTCTATAAAAATATGGAATGTTTCATGAATTTGCTTGTCATCCTTGCACAGGGACCATGCTAATCTTCTCTGTGTCATTCCAATATTAGTATATGTGCTTCCAAAGTGAGCACAAACTAGTGTACTTTTAAAGTCTGATGGTTGGGGCACCTGGGTGGCTCAGTAAGCAAAGCATCTGACTCTTGATTGAAGCTCAGGTCTTGATTTCAAGGTCATTGAGTTCAAGCCCCACATGGGGCTCCATGCTGGGCATGGAGCCTACATAAAAAATATAAATAAACAAATCTGATGGTAATATAATCCCATTGCTTCACCAATGCAGCTCTAAGAATGGAATTAATGACTGAGAAATGGAAGATGCTCACTCTCCTCATGCCTTGATAATGGATTATTTAGACAGCCTGTTGCTTAGATTAATTTCTTATTCTTTTCATTATTCCAAAGAGTTTGGCCTGCCCAGAAGAAAATAAGAATCAACAATAGGTCCAATAATCACTAATATTTCACACCTGAGAAAATTGAACACAAAAGGTTAAATTCTTCTCTGAGTTACAGAGCTAGTAAGTGACAGAACCAAAATTTTACCTCTAGGAGGACAACTCCAAAACACGTGTTCTAAACCATTATAAGATATTGACTTCTACCAAGGAAAACTGGACAATATACACATATTAAACTGGAAGTGATCACTACATTTTATAGTTTCTAAGCTAGGTATGGCTAAAATACCTTTTATTTTAGCAAATATTTTTTAAAATGTTGGCCATCTATTAAGTATGAGCAACTGTGCTGGCTTAATGTTAATTTAAACCAAATACATTTAAAGTTTGGAATAGTCTAACTTTTTTGTAAAAACAGAAACTCTGAAAATAGGTTAAAAAAAACTTCTAAGGGTCTGTGAAACAACACTGACTCTGGTATCATATAGGGTCTAAAATCAGGCTTCTCTGCTTACTAGCTATTTGGCATTGAGTGTGTACCTTAGCCTTTCCAAGCTACTCTAAAATAGTAATTGTAATAGTGCCTATTCTTTTCAGTATTATGTATGTGAGAAAGTACCTAGCACCACAATTATTGATCATTGTCAATTCCTTTCTTTAAATATCTGCTTTAGTAGGCATCCTATACCTACTTCAAGTGGTTTCAGCATTTTGTTATGAATTATGTTCATACATAAAAATGTATGTCATTTACAAATTATCACATCTGATATTTGACAAATGTCAAAGGACCTCCCAATATTACTTAGCTCATATAAGTTCTATATATGTGGAAAATAAATTCCATGATATTAAAACAAAGTATTGAAAAAAGATATAGTCATTTCAACAGATTTTTACATGATATCCAAAAAAAAAAAAGAAGGAAAAGAAAAGAAATCATGCCCATTCCTTTTATTTTCATTCAACTCTCTACATTAACATCCACTGGTTGCAACTCCAGTAACCAGCTTGAAGAATATAAATGCTGCTGATCAGATAGTTACTGGTTCTGAAAACTGTACAAAAAAGGGGAGATTGAGTGAAATTAGAGCACAAGTAATTTAAGACAGATGTCACTATACATGGCTATCATGAGTTATTAAGAGAAATTGTGATGTTTCCTTCTTTTTGCTTCTGTTAGTTTAGATTCTAACTGGAAGTGCTTAAGAACTATTTTCTAATCACTCTCTGTTTGCTAATGCCAAAGAATCAACAAGCTAGGCATTTGCAGCAAAAATAAATCATTATATCACATATCTCAGTTATCAGGGGCTGATAATTAAAAACAAACACACACACATTGGGCAACTTTGGAATCACCTTTAGATGCTTAAACATCCCAGGCAAAACATACATTATGAATACAGATGGACTTTATGTGTAAAGATGGGAATCTCATTACATAGATAAGCTAATACAAAGACCTATTCAATGAGCTGGATATATGAATATTATTCTATTATGAGAATATTGTGTTCTAACCTTAATGATTAGCAATCACTGGTGGAAAAGATTCCACAAAGAGTAACACTTTAAATATTCAAAGACTGTAGCACTGACTATGTATACCAGTTTTTCAGAAATAAAATCTCTAGAAGCTTATTCCTTTTTAAATGAAGCAAGATGACTTTGATTCTTATATGACTGAATGGGATAAATTAGGGATGTTTGAATATTAGGTAGAAATATTTTTGGTTGCAAGAGAAGATCTAAATAACACTGTGTCATAAAGAAGTCTTCTTTTCTCAAATAACAAGACTTTTTTTTTCCTGTAGGAGCTGATTCACTGACTCAATATAGGCAGGCTGGCATTTCTATGATTCTGTTGTTCTTTCCCACAAGATTGCAAGTTGCCATATCTCCAGGCATCCCATTTATATCCTAATCCATCTAAATGTGCTTTTTTGTCAGAACTCATTACTTGACACTTGGCTACAAATGAGACTGAATTAAAAAGTATTTAGCTTTTACTTCATATAAATTGGAGGTAAGTAGAGGGTATAAATGTTTGGGAAATGGGCATTAGTGTTAGCTGACCTACAGTTTCAACCACAGAGTTAAAGCTTTTTAATGGAACTCTATATCGTTAAGAGAAATTATGTTCTATTGCACCTACTTTTCCAATGTAGTTGATACTATGGATAATAACAACTATGTTCTCACATTAAATAACTCAGATCCACTTTAAGGGAGATATTGTATTAGAACATTTGCTTCATTTGCTTCATTCACTGTGGCATTTATTTCTGTTCTTGTGTTTAAACTGAGTTTCAACCAACAGTATGTGACGCTTTAAATATAATCACTTTATGAATAGAGGAAGCATCATGTTGTTGACTTAGTAAATTCCTTAGAATTGTTGGAATGTTACTATTATTTCAATTATAATTGACAAATCACATGGAACCTCTGAATAGGACAGATTGTTGAAGTTTCAGTAAATTCCTTTCTTAAATTTAAATTTTAAGTAATCTCTATGCCCAACATAGGGCTCAAACTCATGACCCTGAGATCAAGAGTCACATGCTCTACTGACTGAGCCAGCCAAGCACCCCAGTTTCAGTAAATTCCTAACAAAAATACAGACAAACAGATGAAAATAGATTTTAAATAGCAATATGACATTATTCAAAGAAACTTAAACCATCACTAAAGTTCCTTATGCTTACAAAGTTAGCTATGGATTTAAATCCCCTGAGATGATTTTCAAAACAAACTTCATTGCCTCTACTTCATTCTATCTGAATCAAAACATCTGGGTGTGGAGTCAACATATCTCTATTGTCAACAAGTCACAGGTGGCTTTTTGCATTTGTTTTCAGACTAACAATAAATAATAAGTATACAACTTAGTGTTGTACACCTTTTAAAAAAGATTATTTCTATTACTTTAATATAGTAAACTGCAAATAAATGTAATGAATGGTTACTAATAAGAGTTTAAATGAGCCTCATCAAAAAGTTTATTTAAAATAAAGCAAACAATTTTATTCTGGGAAGTTTCAATCTCCAAAGATTTCAAGATATATGATCTGATACACACTTGTAACACTTGAGGGGAAAAATATTAAAAGAAAGAGAATTGTACTAACAAATTTAAAAGTCTAGAAAGCTTTGATTTCCAATTCATTGAAATTCAATTAGGCCACTTATCTGAGAAGAAATTTCAGTTCAAGGTCCTCGAAAAGTTCAAGTTCTCCTTGAGATTCAGTGCTGCACAGCTACTGTTCATCAGACAGCTGAGCTTGCTGATGGGTTAATTAATCACATCAGCCCAACTGAAAGCAAGTTTCAAATTATTCAATGGAGTGTTGTCACTGCCAATGATTTCTTATTCTATATCTTGATGGCGGAGAGTTTATCATTAATTAACAAGTGAACTCCAAAACTTGGTTAAGAGCTCTCTTAGAGACAATAAGTTTTAAATTTCCTCCCCAAATTTCTTTTTTTTTTTTAAGATTTTATTTATTTATGTGACAGAGAGACAGCCAGAAAGAGAGGGAACACAGCAGGCGAGTGAGAGAGGAAGAAGCAGGCTCCCAGCAGAGGAGCCTGATGTGGGACTCGATCCCGGAACGCCGGGATCACGCCCTGAGCCGAAGGCAGACGCTTTAACGACTGCGCCACCCAGGCGCCCCTCCTCCCCAAATTTCTAAATTCCCCTTAATAAGATGGCATGAAACACAGAAATATGTTAGCAATGAAAAAAATATGCATTTTTCTCCAGATTAAAATAATTATAGTAATAATTTTAAAATGACAAAACATATCTTAATATTGGATTATTTTTAGTGTTCTCTTCCCCTACATATACCGTTTTTTGTATGCATATATAGGTTTCTCTTTTACCTAGACATTTTTATAACCTTCCCTAATATTCTACTTATTACAATATATTCTAATATTTTAACAAACTTCATGTTACCTTGTACCTTGTGTTATAGTTTCAACGTGTCTTTGTTTTTATTAACAACAAATGTGAAAAATAAGCCTTCAATATTTAATAAACTGGCATGCTGATTAGGCCAGATTTTATCTTTTCATGTTGTCAAGTAGAAATGCTAGCTGCAAAGTATCAAAATATGTTGTTATTTCAAATGATGCAATAATATTAGTATTGACAATACTGATAATAATGTTTAAAACTTACCAAGCTGGGTAGTGGACTAACATATTTTTTACTCTTCAACCTATTTTTAGGCCCCATGCAAGTCATCAGATATTTCAAGTTTTATTTTAATTTTTTATTCAGAAGCTTCCTTAATAATTTATAGATAAATATGAAAAAACCAAAGTCAACATTCTACCAAGGCATCTTTTGCAGAAACCTGTATGTACATTTATTGTTATAAAGGTTTGTTGAATTCTCTAATAGTTACATAATAAGACAATAACAGTAATAATAATAAGCGTGATAAAATTGTTAATACTTAAAGAATGTTTTCTATATACCAAGTAGTGTACTATGTAAAATTGCAACATGGATTCAAACAGACCTAGTTTTGGTCTGTTTTTTACCTTGAGAATTTTGTTGATTTCTCTAAGCCTCAGTATCCTCATCTATAAAACAGGCATAATAAACATAACTGCCTCATAAGGTTGTGATAGATAATCGTGAGAATAAAAGAAAAATGCAAAGTAAAAGCTTGGTATAAGGTAAATTGTATGATGATTATGAAGATGCTTAACAGTGTATTGATTCTTCTTCCTCCTCTTAATTTTTAACCTGTTAATTAATCTTTGTGTCTTTGTTACTTATCACAGAACCTGTTATAATTACTCAAAAAGAATTAGTTAAACTGAGAGGCCTGGGTGGCTCAGTTGGTTAAGTGTTGCCTTTGGCTCAGGTTATGTTCCCAGAGTCCTGGGATCAAGTCCTGAATCGGGCTCCTTGCTCAGCAGGGAAGTCTGCCTCTCCCTCTGCCTGCTGCTTCACCTGCTTGTGCTAACTCTCTCTCTTTCTGGCAAATAAAAAAATAAAAATCTTAAAAAAAAAAGATTATCATATGGTTTCACTTGTATGTGGAACATAAGAATAGCATGGAGGATATTAGGGGAAGGAAGGAAAAACTGAAGTAGGGGAAATCAGAGGGGGAGATGAACCACGAGAGACCATGGACTCTAGGAAACAATCTGAGGGTTTCAGAGGGGAGGGGGTTGGAGGGATGGGGGTAGCCCAGTGATGGGTATTAAGGATGGCATGTGTTATAATGGGCACTGGGTGTTATATGCAAATAATGAATCATGGAACACTACATCAAAAACTAATGATGTACTGTATGGTGACTAACATAACATAATAAAAAAAAGATTAAACTGAAAAGAAACTATATCAATGTATGCTCAGAGTATCTAAATGGATTTTTCTTTTTAATAAAAATCCAATATTTGTATTTTATAATATTTGTGTTTTCTAATCGTTATTTCACTTCCCAATTTATTTATTTTCAATTTAGGTGCTAACTTTTTTGAGTTTTGCTTTATTGTCCCACCCCTTTATACAGTATATTTTATGTTTTAATATTTATTTTATTTAAGCTATGAAATATATCAATTACTTCATTTCCTTATATTTTCAGCCTGTTTCCCCTTATAATTGATTTTATTGACAAATGTTTATAAAATATTCAAATAAATCATATACTCTATTAATGAATAAAGGAAACACAGTAACACAGAAAACACAAAAAAAATGTGTTTTGTGTGTATGTGTGTTTGTGTTTTGATGCTTTTGGGAAGAGGACATTGAAAGAATGTGACTGCTTGTTTTTTTTTTTTTATAATGATTTTTTATTATATTATGTTAGTCACCATACAGTACATCCCCGGTTTTCGATGTAAGGCTCGATTATTCATTAGTTGTGTATAACACCCAGTGCACCATGCAATATGTGCCCTCCTTACTACCCATCACCGGCCTATCCCATTCCCCCACCCCCCTCCCCTCTGTAGCCCTCAGTTTGTTTCTCATAGTCCATAGTCTCTCATGTTTCATTCCCCCTTCTGATTACCCCCCCTTTCTTTATCCCTTTCTTCCCCTACTGATCATTCTAGTTCTTATGTTCCATAGATGAGAGAAATCATATGATAGTTGTCTCTCTCTGCTTGACTTATTTCACTTAGCATTATTTCCTCCAGTGCCGTCCATGTTGTAGCAAATGTTGAGAACTCGTTCTTTCTGATTGCTGAGTAATATTCCATTGTATATATGGACCACAACTTCTTAATCCAGTCATCTGTTGAAGGGCATCTCGGCTCCTTCCACGATTTAGCTATTGTGGACATTGCTGCTATGAACATTGGGGTGCATATGGCCCTTCTCTTCACTACGTCTGTATCTTTGGGGTAAACACCCAGTAGTGCAATGGCTGGATCATAGGGTAGCTCAATTTTTAACTTTTAAAGGGACCTCCACACGGTTTTCCAGAGTGGCTGTACCAACTTGCATTCCCACCAACAATGTAGGAGGGATCCCCTTTCTCCACATCCTCTCCAACAATTGTTGTTTCTTGCCTTGTCTATTTTTGCCAGAATGTGACTGCTTGTTGAACTGTGAGTTGGACCTGGGGAATTGGAGTCTCCTTATCCCCTCTTCTATCCTTGGAATGTACATACCACCCATCATTCCCACACTAGGAATTGTTTCAAGGCGGTAACCTTGACAGAGTAAGGTTTTGTTGAGACCATCTGAATGGTTTACATGACTGAAACCCGTTAAGGCCACTATATGGCATAACATTCTGGTGGCAGGTACAGAGATCTACTCGTCTTGTGGCCACCAAAGACAAGTCTTGTATACAAGTTCCTTTGTTTATTAAACCTACCACCTACCATTCTGGAGTGGTCTGCCTCTTTCTTCCATCTCTCCTTGCCCTCTGAGTACAGGGGCCACTTTCAGATTTCACCCAAGAAACTCTCAAGTTTGTGAACCAATAATGCTACAGTTGGTGCTATTATTTTTAGGACAGATTGGGAAATATCTTTGAATAAAAGGAAATTCAACGTTAAGTGTAATTGGCCTTTAAGAGGAAAATTTTTGCTTAGAAATCTAAAGCTGAGTAAGATTTCAGCAATCCTTTTAAAATAGAAATTTCATATGTGTCATTCTTTTGCTAAAAAAATAAAAACAAAAGGAACTGATGAGTTTGGGTGGAAAGATAGCATAAGGAACAGACCAATGTCAAAGCTAGAAGAGAAACCAGAGTCAGATGCAATATACACTTAGCATTTAGGTTTAGATTGTTGAAATTATATGTTTTTTTTTCCTATCTTGAAAGAATTAATATTAAATGAAAAGTAATATACAAACTAAGGGTAAACAAACAATTTTTTAGCAATTCTAGATAGCTAGTGGGAATTTTAATTTATAATAAGCTCTTTGGATATAACAATATATCATGGTATTGCACAGAGGTCAAAACCACACGATGATAGATTATAAATAGATTCAATGTAATTATTAGTAGATACACATCCAAAGTTAATATCATTTCTGCCATAGGCTAAGATATGAGATTGATAGCAAATGTTTATTTCTTAAAGAGTTGATACTAATAACCACTTGAAACCCTATTAGGTTTCATTTCATTTTTAGAATGTAAGTTTTTCTTTTCTACTCATTTTGTTTTCTGTCTCCTGGCTTAAATAATCAAATAATTCATTTTAAAAAGAGGTATTTAAGAGGGGCGCCTGGGTGGCACAGCGGTTAAGCGTCTGCCTTCGGCTCAGGGCGTGGTCCCGGCATTACGGGATCGAGCCCCACATCAGGCTCTTCTGCTGTGAGCCTGCTTCTTCCTCTCCCACTCCCCCTTGTGTTCCCTCTCTTGCTGGCTGTCTCTATCTCTGTCGAATAAATAAATAAAATCTTTAAAAAAAAAGAGGTATTTAAGAAACTCTGATATGCACAGGCAACTTGCAAAAATTAATTTAAACCCAACTGACCTTCTGAGTCATCACAGTATCCCTTTAAAAAAGTCTCAGTGAAAAGGAGCTCAATACCATGGTCTTGCTATATAAACAAACTCAATAAAGGGAATGAAAAAAGTGTCTGGAGGGAAAAATTAAATGAAAGAAGAGTAAACCTATCAAAACAAATTTATTTTCTCTAAATTGGTATGGCAATGTTTCTTCCTCTGTTCTAACCCACAAGAATCAAGCATTCAGACCAATGTCTATTTTATTGGAAGATTATGGATGGGGGCTGTCTTGAGAGCTTGTCTGGTCGATTTCCTTGCCTTCAGGTGAGGCTATCTCTAAACTAGTTTAGACAGATGAGTATGGTAATTGTAATAATTTCTAGCAAGAGTGATCTCAGGACCTTCTTTCAGTTATTTCTTCGTTGATGAGCTCTCATTATTTAATATGTATTTACAGTTAGGCATTATCTGAATGCTTCAGCCGAAACATTGTAAAGTACCTAGAATCGTGCCTGACACATTGCAGCTGCTTAGGAAGAGTCAAATAATTAAAGTCGGTGAAAGGCCTTGTGTCTTTTCTCCTAGTTTCCCAGTCCTTCAATTGTCTATCTACAAAGTATAAAAGAATAATAGAAGTTCAGATTTGAAAGAATCTTAAAAATGTCCTCACAGTTCTCAACTTGGATTTCTCAAACTGAACTACTACCTTTAATACTGTATAAATGACAATAGCAACATCAATAGCAAAAATGCAAGCATGTTGTAGAAACTGTTACAGAACAAGGAAAATAGATGGAAAAGAAAAGTTCCCCAGGTAAAGGTGAACTGGATAGTGCTCTGGCAGCCATCAAGATTAGAGTGAAGACATCTAGAAAGGAGTTGGTGAAGATGATAATTACCAGTGAAATCACTGAGGCTTACATGGCATGAGAAATGTAATTTAAGAAGTTATTAAGCAGCCGGTGGCTACCGTTTGAGGTGTTGATTCCCAGGAGATAATTAAGAAAATCACAGCTTGACCAACTTAGAAAAGAATATTTCAATACTGAAGAAATAAAATTACACTAAGAAAAATTGAAAAAAGATTTTCCTCTTGCCCATCTCAAAAAATGGATGCTATGTTAGAGTTAGTTCAAGAAGGGGTGAGCAACATTCTCTAATGAATATTTGTTAACTGTGGGCTATTTCGACAAATTATGTCTTCTAGTGAGTGGAATTTTCAACAACAATAGATGAACATGAATTGAATGGGCATGAACTACCAAGGTTATGTAAAAGTGTGTTGTTTTAATTACAATATTTTGAAGGTTTCTACTTATATTTTTGTTTTTGATTTCTAGTTTAATTCCCTTGTGGTCCAAGAGCATACCTGTGGATTTCTATACTTTTGAATTTGTTAAGGTATGTTTTATGGATTGAATATGGTCTATGTTGGTGAATGCTCTGTGTGAGTTTGAGTAGAATAGGTATTCTGCTAATTTTTAATACAGCATTGTATAAATATCAATTTTAATCAGTTGATTGATGATGCTGTTCAACTATGTCCTTACTACCTTTCTGATTGCTGGATGTTTCAGTTACAGGTAGAGGTGTGTTGAAATCTCCAGCTTCAATAGTGGATTCATCTTTCTCTTTTATATCAGTTTTTGCAATTTTGGTGTATTTAGACCATTTATATTTAAAGTGATTGTTTATACGGTTAGATTAATATCTACCATATTTGTTACTCTTTTCTACTTTTTCTATTCATTGTCCTTCTTCTATATTTCTTTTTTTTGTCTTCCACTATTTTTCTGCCTTTTATGGTTTTAATTATTTTGCATGAGTCAATTGTTTCTCCTCTCTTAACATGTAATTTAGACATTTTTGAACATTTTCTCAATTCAGCAATTTCATTTTATTTTATTGAAGTAAAGTTGACACACAATGTTACTTTAGTTTCAAGTGTACAACATACTGATTTGACAACTCTGTATTTTATGCTATGCTCACCACAAGTAGCTACCATTTGTCACCATACAACACTATTATAATACCACTGATTATATCCCTTATGCTGTAGCTTTCATCCCCATGACTTATTCATTTCATAAATGGAAGCATGTGACTCCCACTTTTTTAATGGTTGCCCTCATACTTGGAATATACATTTACCCTAACCCAAGTTTGCTTTCAAATAACATATCACTTCTTAGGTAGTACAAAAACCTCATATTAACAATTTCCTTCTCCTGTCCTTTACAACATTACTCTCATTAATTTCATTTATCTATAAACTTTAAGTACTAAATACGTTGTTGCGGTAGAGTTAAGATGGTGGAGGAGTAGGGGTCCCCTTTTTCAGCTGGTCCCCTGAGTCGAGCTGGATAGGTACCAGACCATCCTGAACATCCATGGAATCAGCCTGAGACACAGGAAGATACATCTGGATCCCTACAAATGAACATCTCCAGCGATGAGTATTGAGGTACGAAGTGGGGAGCCGTGAAGCCACGCACAGATACCGGAAGATAAACGCAAGGGGGAGGGAGCCGCCGCATTCGGGCACCAGGAAGATGTAGCCACCTGCACTGGGGAACGGGCAGACTCGCGGATCGGCACCTGCGAGAGAGCAGACTGAGACCGTGAGCTGGGGAACACGTTCAACCAGTCTGAAAACCGGAGCTCTGGAGTGCGAGAACCACAATGAAACGGAGCTCCAGAGCGCGCGGGGACAGCTGGTGGTTGGCGATGTTACAAACACAAAGGACAGAGACGCGCCGGCCCTGAAAGTGAGGGCTGGCACGCCCATTGTGAGGCGCACATTCTGGTACGCTGTAGGGTTTAGCAGCACCAACAGAAACAGAGTTAAAGTGGCCAGAGGGGCCCAGTGGAGAACCATCTGCAGTCCCTCTGCTCTGAGACAGAGGCTGAGATTTGGCTACTGCTGCTCTGACTCTCAGAAGAAGCACAGCAAACCACCAGGGAAAGCTGCCAGAGAACAAAAGCCTGGAAATACCGGCTCACCTTGTGCCCATCCCTATCCCCCCTCGCAGGAGACACGGAGACTCTACCCAAACAGGGTTGCCTGAGTGACAGTGCGGCAGGCCCCTCCCCCAGAAAGCAGGCTGAAAAATCAAGAAGCCCACATTCCGTGGTGCCTGGTGGTGCAGTCATTAAGCGCCTGTCTTCAGCATAGGGAGTGATCCCAGCGTTCCGGAAAGGAGTCCCTCATCGGGTTCCTCTGCTGGGAGCCTGCTTCTTCTTCTCCCACTCCCCTGCTTGTGTTCCCTCTCTTGTTGGCTGTCTCTATCTCTGTCAAATAAATAAATAAAATCTTAAAAAAAAAGATGTTGAGTAGACTTGAAAAAAGTATTAATGAAATGTTACTGAGAATATAGAATCCCTATGGGCAGAAATGAGAATGAATCTGACAAATTTTAAAAATTCTATGAGCCAAATGCAATCAAAACTAGAGGTTCTGACAGCCAGGGTGGATGAGGCAGAGGAACGTATTAGCGAATTGGAGGATGGGTTAATAGAAGAAAAAGCGAAAATAGAAGCTGGACTTAAAAAAATCAACGCCCACGAATGTAGGTTATGGGAGATTACTGACTCAATGAAACTATCCAATGTCAGAATCATCGGCATCCCCGAGGGGGTGGAGAAAAACAGAGGTCTAGAAGAGATATTTGAACAAATTGTAGCTGAAAACTTCCCTAATCTAGCGAGGGAAACAAACATTCGTGTCCAAGAGGCAGAGAGGACCCCTCCCAAGCTCAACCACGACAAACCTACACCACGCCACGTCATAGTGCATGTCGCAAATATTAGATCCAAGGATACAGTATTGAAAGCAGCCAGGGCAAAGAAATTTCTCACGTACCAAGGAAAAGGTATCAGAATTATGTCAGACCTGTCTACACAGACCTGGAATGAGAGAAAGGGTTGGGGGAGAATTTTTGTTTTTTTTTTATTTATTTTTTTAATGATTTTTTATTATATTATGTTAGTTGCCATACAGTACATCCCCGGTTTCCGATGTAAGGCTCGATGATTCATTAGTTGTGTATAACACCCAGTGCACCATGAAATACGTGCCCTCCTTACTACCCATCACCGGTCTATCCCATTCCCCCACCCCCCACCCCTCTGAGGCCTTCAGTTTGTTTCTCATAGACCGTAGTCTCTCATGTTTCATTCCCCCTTCTGATTACCCCCCCTTTCTTTATCCCTTTCTTCCCCTACCGATCATCCTAGTTCTTATGTTCCATAGACCTTCACATGGTTTTCCAGAGTGGCTGTACCAACTTGCATTCCCACCAACAATGTAGGAGGATCTGGGGGAGCATTTTTAAAGCTCTTTCAGAGAAAAACATGCAGCCAAGGATCCTTTATCCAGCAAGGCTGTCATTCAGAATTGATGGAGAAATAAAGACGTTCCAGGATCGCCAGTCATTAACCAATTTCATAACCACGAAACCAGCCCTACAGGAGATATTACGGGGGGTTCTATAAAGGTAAAAAGGCCCCAAGAGGGATACAGAACAGAAAGTCACAACCAATACAAACAAAGACTTTACTGGCAATATAGCATCATTAAAATTATATCTATCAGTATTCAGTCTTAATGTGAATGGCTTAAACTCCCATAAACACCACAGGGTTGCAGATTGGATAAAAAGAAATGACCCATCCTTTTGCTGTCTACAAGAGACTCATTTTGAACCCAAAGATACATTCAGACTGTCAGTAAAGGGATGGAGTACAATCTTTCACGCAAATGGACCTCAAAAGAAAGCTGGGGTAGCAATCCCATATCAGATAGATTGGATTTTAAACTAAAGACTATAGTTAGAGACACAGAAGGGCACTATATTATTCTTAAAGGATGTATCCAACAAGTGGATATGACAATTATAAATATATATGCCCCCAACAGGGGAGCAGCAAGATACACAAGCCAACTCTTAACCAGAATAAAGAGACATATAAATAAAAATACATTAATAGTAGGGGACCTCAATACCCCACTATCAGAAATAGACAGAACACCCTGGCAAAAACTAAGCAAAGAATCAAAGGCTTTGAATGCCATACTCGATGAGTTGGACCTCATAGATATATATAGAACACTACACCCCAGAACCAAAGAATACTCATTCTATTCTAATGCCCATGGAACATTCTCAAGAATAGACCATGTTCTGGGACACAAAACAGGTCTCAACCGATACCAAAAGATTGAAATTATCCCCTGCATATTCTCACCATACACAAAAATAAATTCCAAATGGATGAAAGACCTCGATGTGAGACAGGAATCCATCAAAATTCTAGAGGAGAACATAGGCAGCAACCTCTACGACATCGGCCAAAGCAAACTTTTCCATGACACATCTCCAAAGGCAAGAGAAACGAAAGATAAAATGAACTTACGGGACTTCATCAAGATATAAAGCTTCTGCACAGCCAAAGAAATAGTCAAAAGACTAAGAGGCAGCCTACAGAATGGGAGAATATATTTGCAAAGACACTATAGATAAAAGACTGGTATCCAATTTCTACAAAGAACTTCTCAAACTCAATACACGAGAAACAAATAAACAAATCAAAAAATGGGCAGAAGATATGAACAGACACTTTTCCAATGAAGACATACAAATGGCTAACAGACACATGAAAAATGTTCAAAATCATTAGCCATCAGGGAAATTCGAATCAAAACCACACTGAGATACCACCTTATGCCAGTTAGACTGACAAAAATTGACAAGGCAAGAAACAACGATTGTTGGAGAGGATGTGGAGAAAGGGGATCCCTCCTACATTGTTGGTGGGAATGCAGGTTGGTGCAGCCACTCTGGAAAACAGTGTGGAGGTCCCTTAAAAAGTTAAAAATTGAGCTACCCTATGATCCAGCCATTGCACTACTGGGTGTTTATCCCAAAGATACAGACGTAGTGAAGAGAAGGGCCATATGCACCCCAATGTTCATAGCAGCATTGTCCACAATAGCTAAATCATGGAAGGAGCCGAGATGCCCTTCAACAGATGACTGGATTAAGAAGTTGTGGTCCAATCGGAAGAATTAACATAGTTAAAATGTCCATGCTACCCAGAGCAATCTACACTTTCAATGCTATCCCGATCAAAATACCGAGAACGTTTTTCAAAGAACTGGAACAAATAGTCCTTAAATTTGTATGGAACCAGAAACGACCCCGAATCTCCAAGGAACTGTTGAAAAGGAAAAACAAAGCTGGGGGCATCACAATGCCGGATTTCGAGCTGTACTACAAAGCTGTGATCACAAAGACAGCATGGTACTGGCACAAAAACAGACACATAGACCAATGGAACAGAATAGAGAGCCCAGAAATGGACCCTCAGCTCTTTGGGCAACTAATATTTGATAAAGCAGGAAAAAACATCCGGTGGGAAAAAGACAGTCTCTTCAATAAATGGTGCTGGGAAAATTGGACAGCTACATGCAAAAGAATGAAACTTGACCACTATCTCACACCATACACAAAAATAAACTCCAAATGGATGAAAGACCTCGATGTGAGACAGGAATCCATCAAAATTCTAGAGGAGAACATAGGCAGCAACCTCTACGACATCAGCCAAAGCAACCTTTTTCATGACACATCCCCAAAGGCAAGAGAAACAAAAGATAAAATGAATTTATGGGACTTCATCAAGATTAAAAGTTTCTGCACATCCAAGGAAACAGTCAGAAAAACTAAGAGGCAGCCCACGGAATGGGAGAATATATTTGCAAATGACACTACAGATAAAGGACTGGTATCCAAGATCTACAAAGAACTTCTCAAACTCAATACACGAGAAACAAATAAACAAATCAAAAAATGGGCAGAAGATATGAACAGACACTTTACCAATGAAGACATACAAATGGCTAACAGACACATGAAAAAATGTTCAAAATCATTAGCCATCAAGGAAATTCAAATCAAAACCACACTGAGATACCACCTTACGCCAGTTAGAATGGCAAAAATAGACAAGGCAAGAAACAACAATTGTTGGAGAGGATGTGGAGAAAGGGGATCCCCCCTACATTGTTGGTGGGAATGCAAGTTGGTACAGCCACTCTGGAAAACCGTGTGGAGGTCCCTTTAAAAGTTAAAAATTGAGCTACCCTATGATCCAGCCATTGCACTACTGGGTGTTTACCCCAAAGATACAGACGTAGTGAAGAGAAGGGCCATATGCACCCCAATGTTCATAGCAGCAATGTCCACAATAGCTAAATCATGGAAGGAGCCGAGATGCCCTTCAAAAGATGACTGGATTAAGAAGTTGTGGTCCATATATACAATGGAATATTACTCAGCAATCAGAAAGAATGAGTTCTCAACATTTGCTACAACATGGACGGCACTGGAGGAGATAATGCTTAGTGAAATAAGTCAAGCAGAGAAAGACAACTATCATATGATTTCTCTCATCTATGGAACATAAGAACTAGAATGATCAGTAGGGGAAGAAAGGGATAAAGAAAGGGGGGGTAATCAGAAGGGGGAATGAAACATGAGAGACTATGGACTGTGAGAAACAAACTGAGGGCCTCAGAGGGGAGGGGCATGTGGGAATGGGATAGACAGGTGATGGGTAGTAAGGAGGGCACGTATTGCATGGTGCACTGGGTGTTATACACAACTAATGAATCATCGAGCCTTACATCGAAAACCGGGGATGTACTGTATGGTGACTAACATAATATAATAAAAAATCATTATTAATAAAAAAAAAAGAAGTTGTGGTCCATATATACAATGGAATATTACTCAGCTATCAGAAAAAACGAATTCTCAACATTTGCTACAACATGGACGGCACTGGAGGAGATAATGCTAAGTGAAATAAGTCAAGCAGAGAAAGATAATTATCATATGATTTCTCTCATCTATGGAATATAAGAACTAGGATGATCGGTAGGGGAAGAAAGGGATAAAGAAAGGGGGGTAATCAGAAGGGGGAATGAAGCATGAGAGACTATGGACTATGAGAAACAAACTGAAGGCCTCAGAGGGGAGGGGCATGTGGGAATGGGATAGACAGGTGATGGGTAGTAAGGAGGGCACGTATTGCATGGTGCACTGGGTGTTATAAGCAACTAATGAATCATCGAACTTTACATCGGAAACTGGGGATGTACTGTATGGTGACTAACATAATATAATAAAAAATCATTTAAAAAAAAAGAAAAGAAATCAGTTGCATTTCTATACACGAACAATGAGACTGAAGAAAGAGAAATTAGGGAATCCATCCCATTTACAATAGCACCAAAAATCATAAGATATCTCGGAATTAACCTAACCAGAAATGTAAAAGATCTATATTCTAGAAACTACAAATCACTCTTGAAAGACATTGAAGAAGATACAAAAAGATGGAAAACATTCCATGCTCATGGATTGAAAGAGTAAACATAGTTAAAGTGTCTATGCTACCTAGAGCAATCTACACTTTCAACACCATCCCGATCAAAATACCAATGACATTTTTCAAAGAGCTGAAACAAACAATCCTAAAATTTGTGTGGAACCAGAAAAGACCCTGAATCACCAAGGAAATGTTGAAAAGGAAAAACGAAGCTGGAGGCATCACATTGCCTGATTTCAAGCTATACTACAAAGCTGTGATCGCAAAGACAGCATGGTACTGGCACAAAAACAGACACATAGACCAATGGAACAGAATAGACTCCAGAAATGGACCCTCAACTCTAATCAACTCATCTTTGACAGGGCAGGAAAAAACATCCAGGGGAAAAAATACAGTCTCTTCAATAAATGGTGCTGGGAAAATTGGACAGCTATATACAAAAGAATGAAACATGGCCACTCTCTCACACCATACACAAAGATAAACTCCAAATGGATGAAAGACCTCGATCTGAGACAGGAATCCATCAAAATCATAGAGGAGAACATAGGCAGCAACATCTTCGACATTGGCCACAGCAACTTCTTTCATGACACATTTCCAAAGGCAAGAGAAACAAAAGAAAAAATGAACTTGTGGGACTTCATCAAGATAAAAATTTTCTGCACAGCAAAGGAAACTGCCATCAAAACACAGAGGCAGCCCATGGAATGGGAGAATATATTTGCAAATGACACTACAGATAAAAGGCTGGTATCCAAGATCTATAAAGAATTTCTCAAACTCAATACACAAGAAACAAATAATCAAATCAAAAATTGGGCAGAAGATATGAACGGACACTTTTCTAATGAAGACATGCAAATGGCTAACAGACACATGAAAAAATGTTCAACATCATTAGCCATCAGGGAAATTCAAATCAAAACCACATTGAAATACCACCTTACGCCAGTTAGAATGGCAAAAATTGACAAGGCAGGAAACAACAAAAGTTGGAGAGGATGTGGAGAAAGGGGAACCCTCTTACACTGTTGGTGGGAATGCAAGTTGGTACAGCCACTTTGGAAAACAGTGTGAAGTTTCCTCAAAAAGTTAAAAATAGAGCTACCCTACGACCCAGCAATTGCACTACTGGGTATTTACCCCAAAGATACAGATGTAGTGAAGAAAAGGGCCATATGCACCCCAATGTTCATAGCAGCATTGTCCACAATAGCTAAACTGTGCACGGAGCCGAGATGCCCTTCAACAGACTAGGGTAAAGAAGATGTGGTCCATATATACAATGGAATATTACTCAGCCATCAGAAAAAATGATTACCCAACATTTGCAGCAACATGGACGGGACTGGAGGAGATTTTGCTAAGTGAAATAAGTCAAGCAGAAAAAGACAATTATCCTATGGTTTCACTTATGTGGAACATAAGAAATGGCAGGGAGATCGGTAGTAGAAGAAAGGGAAGAATGAAGGAGGGAATAAACAGAAGGGGGAATGAACCACAAGAGACTATGGACTCTGGGCAACAAACTGAGGGTTTCAGAGGGGAGGGGGGTGGGGGATTGAGATAGGCCAGTGATGGGTATTAAGGAGGGCACATACTGCATGGAGCCCTGGGTTTTATACACAAACAATGAATCATGGAATACTACATCAAAAACTAATGATGTACTGTATGGTAACTAACATAACATAATAAAAAGTTAAAAAAAAAGTAGTATCTATTGACATTAGTTATCCAACAGACTTTATTAAAAAATGTTACTTATTTTTTATGGGAAATAATTTGTAGCTCATTTTTAAATTAAATGAACAATAATATTATATTAATTGTATTGTCTTGTTAGAAAGTTTTTACTTACAATAGCGAAATGGAATTTATCGACCATTAAGATCAAGCATACAATTAAACATTTTATTGGTTAATACCATGATTAAATTTAGGAATGCAAATCTTGCTATATGTTTCAATATATTTATAACTGGACCCCATAGGCACATTTTTTTGTTTATGTACAGCCAAATACATCCCAGTTTTCTGTTCATAGTATCTCATTGATTTCTTCTCTTAAAATACCTAGTTTCTAAACCCATTTTAGCAACTGGAAGGATTCCATTGCCTTTAATTTAAAAGGGGAGATTGCAGGAGGAGCAGGTCTTAGAGGGTGAGAGGCGATCAAAAGCCAATTTTGATTGTGCTAAGTTTGATATGCTCCTTAGACAATCAAATAGCATTGTTTTATTATCCATTTGAATATGAGACTGGAGTTCAAAAGAGAGTGAATACACTAGTGAAATAAAGGACGGTTGCTGGGGATCATGCAAGGCCACTTAAAGTTAACAATCATGAATTTAAAGCAGGAAGAGTTGTGGGTTTTCCTCCTGCTGTATTCAGTTACATGAATGCTGTCACAGAGCAGGTGGAAAATTGTAATTATTCAGGTTTGTATATTGCCAAGTGAGTGTGATGAGGTGAAAAAGGAGAAGGAGAACTGAGGGTCAATACAAGGATGTGATTATGCAGTACTTCCAATCGGATGACCAAAATATATTTCTCATATATATTTTGTCTTCTCCTAAGTTTCCTGTCTCAAAGCTTTCAAGACCCTTGGAATTTCCTGAGTGATAAAGGCAATGGGAGCATCTTTTGTCACAGTATTTGGTCTCTAGTCCTCAGTTCCTGAAATTGGTTCAGAGCCATAAAGGTGAAACGGGTGTCTTGTTATTCATAGCAAGTCCCTTTCCACCACAGCTGAGTTTATGTTAATGAGGTGACTTTTGGAAAGCACCTAATGATGGGGGCTGATTACCATGGGAGACAAACATGTGATTGGAGCGTTGGAACTTTCTTTTTTTTTTTTTTAAAGATTTTATTTATTTATTTGTCAGAGAGAGAGAGCACAAGCAGGAGGAGGGGAGGCAGAGGGAGAAGTAGTCTCCCCACTGAGCAAGGAGCCCAATGCCTGCGCAAGGAACCCGATTCCGGACTTGATCCCAGGACCCCGGCGATCATGACCTGAGCCAAAGGCAGACACTTAACTGACAGCCAGCCAGGCATCCTGAGGGTTGGAACTTTCAGTCCTACCCCCTGACCTCCAGGGACGGGAAAGGAACTGGAGGTTGAATTGATCAACAATGGCCAATGATTTAATAATGATGCCTGTGTAATGAAGCCTCCATAAACCCCAAAAGGATAGAAGTTGGAGAGCTTCCAGGCTGGTAAACTCATGTTGGTGTTGGGAGAGTGGCATGTCTGGAGAGAGCATGGAAGTTTCATGCCACTTCCCTATATCTTGCCCTTTGCATCTCTTTTATCTGACGGTTCCTGAGTTATATCCTTTTATAATAAACTGGGGATCTAGTAAGTAAAATATTTTTCTGAGTTCTGTAAGCTGGTCTAGCAAAGTAATCAACCCAGGGAGAGGGTTGTGGGAACCTCCAAGCTGCAGCAGGTCAGTAGAAGCACAACCACCTGGGCTTGTGATTGGCATCTGAAGTAGAGGGCAGTCTCATGGAACTGAGCCCTTAAACTGTGGAATGTAATGTTATTTCCAGGTGGGTAGTGTCAGAACTGAGTTGATTTGTAGAACACCCAGCTAATGTCCTGAGAATTGCTTGTTGGTGTAGGGAAACCACACATACACATTTGAATTGGATTTGAGAACCAATAGTTTATAATGACTGAACATAAAATTTAAACTGAATAAAAGAAACTGGGGGCATAAGGGACTAAAACACATTGGAAAGTTATATATTTCAGGCCCAGGTGAGAACAAAGGCTTATGGCAGATAGAATACAAGAAATAGTAATCTTAAAAGTTAGGAAAAAGTAATGAGAGAGTAGGTTGCATGGAATTGAGATTGAGGGATAAGTTGGGGTAGCAATTCCTGTTAATGATAGAGTCTGGGGTACAACCCTGGGAATAAATGGATGAGGTGGGGTAAACATCAAGATCATTGAAAGAGAGGAGTTTAAGGAACTTAGAGGTTATGATGTTGGAACGTTCCTACACACATATGTTGAAATCACCAAGAACAATTACAGGAATAGTATTAGAGAGCATATCAGTGAAACAGGAGCTAAATTCTTCAAGATAATGCATGGGAAGCAGGGGAACAATGGCAGGTGATCCAGCTATCTATAGCTGACATCATGGGATTCAGAAACGGGATATTTTAGGGAGGAGGTGGAGAGAAAAATGGCTTGAAAGTTGCAATGAAGAGTAAGTATGACATTTACCTCACTTTCTACGCTCAATATTATGAATGGTGTAGGAAAATTTTTTAAAAACCACGACTCAAAAAGGCTAAAGGGGAGGCAGTGTCCTTAAAGAAGAGTCAGAATTAAATCCAAGCAAAAAAGTAAAGGTAGATCAGCATTTCTCAGTCTCAGCACCATTTTGGGCTGGACACTTCTTTTTCTTGTGTGGAGGGCAGCCCTGCACATTGTAGAATGTTTAGCAACATCCCTGGCATCTATCTACTAGATGCTTGTGAGAACACCTCCCCACCCAACTCTTGTGACAACTGAAAATGAGGTAGATCATGAAAAAGTTGAGGATATTGAGCATTTTTCCTAAGAATTCACCTACTTTAGTCCTCACAGTCAAGTTATTTCTAACTTAGACTACTTTTTTTCCTATTAATGGTAACAAAAATGAGATAAAATGTGATTTTCCTCACGTATCATAAACTGTATCATTTCCACTGTGAAATCATAGATTTTTCCTTATGGAAGGAAAACATGGTCAATTTCAATTGAGTAGATACAGCATATTTTCTACATTATGGCATAAGGTAGACTCTAGATGAGTGTCCTCCACTGCAATTATTCTAGTTTAAGACATTGTCATCTTTCATCTGAATTTCTACAATGCCCTCATAACTGACCTATCTCCATTCAGTCCGGCCTCCCTCCCCTACTCACCTTCTCATACACAACGCAGGGTAAATATAAGCAGGTCATGTCACTCTCTTCACTAACCCAAAACGATTATGTTTCCCATTGCATAGAGAATAAAATGAAACTGTTTACAAAGCTCTGTTAGCACTACATGATTTAGTCCTGTTTACCTCTCCAACATATCTGACATCATCTTTTTTTCCTTTGGGCCAGAACTTCAACTATAATCTTTATTTTCTTCAAACAACTAAACTCACAATCATCCCACCTCAATACCAATGCATTGTGTGTTTTCTCTGTCAGTAATGCTCTTCCTCACACTGGGTCCTCACTATGAAGAGCATAGCTCAAGTACCATCACCTCACCACTTTATGTAAATTAGCTCTATAAACCTGAGAAAGTGACGCCAGTCACTATCACATCACCCTGTTTTAGCTCTTTCATTACACTTGCCACTACCTGAAGTTATTGGTTTATTTTATATTTACTTGTTATCTACATTATCTACCTTATTTACCAGTATATCCCTAACATCTGGCTCATAGTTGGTCTTTTGTAAATACTAGATGCATGAATAAATAAATTAATGAGTTTGAAAAGTGGGACTTGTAATGTTTCCCCTGTCTCTTCTCTGTTCAATTCACTGTAATTTAAGTTTGCTTGAATTTTTCAGCTGTAATCCCACTATTAATTTGCACACAGAAATCCATCTGTGGGGGTAATTCCAAATGTAATTTTATGAAATATTGTGCTAAGTCAAGAGAGAAAAGGATTCTAATTTTAATCCACTTTGAAATAATTCTGTTTACCTGTTGCCTAAGGAGGATCAAGGAGATTAAATTGGTTCTGAACAAACACAAAACTAATTAGAGGTGATAGGAAAAATGTAATCTATCCTTCTATAATGACACTTTTAAGACTTCTATTATACACAAATTTGGCTAACATGGCAATGTCTGGTTTGGCACTGTGAGGATAACATGAAATTTGAGCATTACTTTTCTTAAGTACTTTTTAATTTATTACTTAATCTGAAGGGATTGAAGTAGTTTTATATAATGTTGAATTTTATTTCCTTATTTACACAGAACAGTTGTGGCATACACAGCAATTAAATTTAATCTATTTTCTGTTCTCATCTCATTAAATGATATTCCCCAGCCCCAAGTCAAATAAATTATTGTTGCAAGAGATTAGGTAGGTTGAATTTTAGTTCAGGAAAATTCTCCTCTCCTTTCCCACTCCCTCCAATTCTAGAAACAGAGCCAATAAGGTTTTTTGATTTCACAAAGTATTTTCACAGGAAACCATTGTCTCAGGTTCATTTCAGTGCAAATGTTATGCTAATATGTTAGTAGACCTAGTTATAACTATTATTTTTGTAGTCTACAACCTTGCAGAAAAAATAAGCTCTTCACAGATCTTTTCTTCCAGGTGTCCAAACATTAGGATTACTCATGACTATTACAACTCTTCGTGTTTTCCAGCTGCAAATGTCATATTCATAATCATTATGTTTGAGGAAAAGAGGCCTTTCATTTTTTTCTTTTATGTCTTATTTCTTTGATCCACTTCTGTGGGCTAGTGATACAAATAGGATTTGTCTATGAAAAACAACCTAGATTTGACAAATCCCAGTCTATAGCTAGCTCCCAGTTAACTTTAAACAAAATACTTCATTAAAAAAATGAAATCATTAACCAGAATCCTACTGTACAGCATAGTGCCTATTTTGATATTTAATTGTCCCTAGATCCCACCACTCATATTATAGTCTGGTTTAGTACCTTTTCTGTTGCAAGCAAGTGTCAAAAATGATATCCACTTTTCAGTATTTGACATAGAGTCCAATAAGAAGGATCAGATAGAACAAAGAAGTTATCTTTTCATTCAGTAAACAGATATTTATCTCCTACTATGTACAAGGAACTATGCTTAGTACTGGTGATACAGTGATGAACGAGGCAGACATGGTCCATGCATATGCAGTTTCCTCTTTCACAACCACTTTATGTAAGAGATTATCTATTTAAGGTAAAGTAAAATTACTAGTTGTGCTGACTTCCTTAGTGGCTCGGTTGGTTAAGCGTCTGACTTTGGCTGGGGTCATGATCTCCGGGTCCTAGGACCACCTGCATAGGGCTCCCAACTCAGCAGGCAGTCTGCTTCTCCCTCTCCCTCTCCCTCTCCATCTGCCCCTCCGTCTGCTCATGCTCCCTCTTTCTGTCAAATAAGTAAATAAAATCTTTAAAAAGTGGAAAAATACTTGCTTACCATAGATTTTCAGCTGTGTATTTAATGGTGCTTGTGCTATCATTCTTTCTATTAAGGCTAGTAATTGAAGAGGTAATGATGATGCCTGCTAATTTATTTGAAAGATTCTGTAATGATGTCTACCAATACCCTTTTCTATAGAATCTTTCAAAATATATCTGTGCTTATAACTAATAACATGCATTATTCTGTCTAATATACGGGATTTAACTACTTTCAACATTTTCCTCAGCACAGAGCATTGTTCTCCGCAGTGCGTGACTCCATGTGGAACTCTTTTCTTATATTTTGTTTGCCTTTTTGAACAACACAATATGATATAGTATACTGATAGCAAGCTCAAAAATAATACATATATTTAAAGTATCTCTAGGCATGCCTGGGTGGCTCAGTTGGTTAAGCGTCCACCTTTGGCTCAGGTCATGATCCCATGATCCTGGGATCGAGTCCAGAATCAGGCTCCCTGCTCAGGAGGGAGTCTGCTTCTCCTTCTGCCCTCCCCCTGCTCCTGTGCTCGCTCCTGCTCTCTCTTTCTCTCTCTCTCACAAAAATAAATAAATTTTTAAAATTTTTAAAAAAATAAATAATCTCTGGATGTTATAGAAGGACTGAAAAATATAATTTATTGGGTAAAGTAGAAAATATTTATAAAATGAATGTGTAGAAACACAGCTGTTGAAATAAAAACTAGAGAAAAAAGAAAAAAAAATGCCCTCTGCATTTAGATTCATTACAAAATATTCCTGTTCCAGCTGAAATACACATTCATAACTAAATAAATGGTAATTTGTGTTTGGAATCATAAACTTGGAAAATAAATATCCTAATGCAGAAACAACTAAAATAATTAGAAACCACATAACCAGAACCCTTCATTAACCATCCCCCCAACTAATTCTTCATTTTTTTTTGCAGAAATGGACACATTTTAAAATATGCTGATTATAGAAGTTTATCCACAAAGCACTTCCAGAGAAATTATATGGAATCAACAAGAATTCAGCCCAATTTTTGGTACCTTCTGTAGCCCTATCAATAGTTTTAGACAAAGACATGCTCATTATTAAAATATTTATAACAACAGAAAAAAGAAAGCAATCACCTACCATTTCACCATCCAAATTACAATTATCAGTGTATTCTTTGTATATTTACTTTCAATATTTTCTAAGTATATGTGTATTTGTTTCTCCCTAATTATCCACTGAACATAGCTAATTTCATATTTAGCTTATTATATTTGGAATTAGTCAGGATTCATGTTTACAAGCAACAAAAACTGACTCCAAACAACAAAAACAGAAAAACATGTAACTGACAAAAAACCTATATCTAAAATGTATAAAAACTCCTACAAATCAATAAGAAAAGGCAAGCAATTCAATAGAAAAGTGAGCAAAATACTGAATAAGCACTTCACAAAAGAAAAAATCCAAATAGGCAATTAAGATATGAAAAGTTACTCAAAATCATTAAGAAATCACAAAAATGCAAGTCAAAACCATTCTCAGTAGATTGAGAAAATATTTTTAAAGTCCTGAAAACATCAAAAAGTTAGTGCAGATGTGAAACAAAATAATCTTTTTGTACATTGTTGGTGAGAATATAAATTAGCTCCACAATTTTGGAAAATAGTTTTTTATCTAATGTGGTTGAAGGGATGTCTTGCCTTTGATCAGCATTCCACTCTTAAATATATACCTTAGAGAAATGCTTACAAATGTACACCAAGATACATATATTATAATGTTCATAGCAGCAGCATTCTTGTACTAAAAACAACCAAATGTTCATAAATGGTTGAATAAATACATATATTATAATATTTTTATGCAATGGAGTATTATAAATCAATAACAATAAATGAAGTATAGTGACAAACAATGTGCAGATAATTCTTACAAGTAAATATCAAACAAAAAAAGGCACAAAATGATATGTAGATTCTTGTTATCATTTTTTAAAGTTTAAAAACAGACAAAATTAGACTATGCTGTTAAGGACTCATATGTAATCATAACACTGCAGAGTAAAGCAAGTAACTCTTATCATAAAAATGATAGGTTTACTTCTGCAGGGTGTGGGATAATCATAGGAAACTGAGAAGGAATACACTGGCAGCTTCTGTAGTGCTGTCTTTTTATCCATTCCTTTGGGTGGCTTTTATATAGGTGCTTGCTTTATAATCAATCACTATATTGTACAGTTATGCTTTATGCACTTTTCTCATGTTATATCATATTATAAAAGTAAAAACAAAAGAAAGAGAATTTTAAAATATAGAAAATAAACGGACATTAAGCAAAGGAGGCTAGGCAATCAGTAACATAACTAAACTTTCTTCATCAGTATTTTTTAAAAGCTATGTAGGTGGGGGCGCCTGGGTGGCACAGTGGTTAGGCGTCTGCCTTCGGCTCAGGGCACGATCCCAGCATTATGGGATCGAGCCCTGCATCAGGCTCCTCCGCTATGAGCCTGCTTCTTCCTCTCCCACTCCCCCTGCCTGTGTTCCCTCTCTCGCTGGCTGTCTCTATCTCTGTCAAATAAATAAATAAAATCTTTAAAATAAATAAATAAATAAAAGCTATGTAGGTGATACCATCATACATTCAGAGATGAGAATCAGTGTTGAGAAAAAAAAAGAATATCTTAAGTACAGTGCCTGATATATATATATATATATATATGCCTATATATATGTATATGTGTGTGTGTATATATATATATATATGTCAATTAACATCTGTCTACTTCTGAAGATGATTGATAATTCTTTTGGCCATCTCTGAGCATTCAGGTCCTTGAGTAAATTATCAAAAATAACAGGGTGCCTGGCTGTCTCAGCCAGTGGAGTGTGTGACTCTTGATTTCAGGGTGGTGTGTTTGAGCCCCATATTGGGAATAGAGATTACTTAAAAAAATAGGAAAAAAAATAATTGTTTTAATGAGTTCACATCTATAATTAAATTTAATATAGATTTGGGAAGATGTATTTAAATATGTTGTAGATGAGATAGGTTTGTGGGAAATGAAAAATTATTTCTGATGGTGTGTAATATATAAATGCTCCAACAAAAAATAAAAATAAATGAATACATTCTAAAATCTTTCAAATGGGGACTTTAAGGTATAAGTTGAAATTTTTAGAATTGTTAAAATTATGATTATTAAGTCAAATATCAGGTTTTTTAAAAATTAATCTTTGCAGTACTGACTGAAAAAGCACTAAACTTTTGAAAAGTATGGCAGTTTTTTTGACATATGGTGAAGGGTGTAATGGAATAATTGATCATGGTATTCTGTAATTAATATGTGATTATTTTTCCTTGACAACTTTATTATTTTTTTTACTGTTATTGTTTTAAGGAAATAGGAAAAAAGAAAAAGATGAAATAAAAGCCACAGTGAGATTTTTAAAGCTATGAGGGTTTTTTTCCCCTTCGGTTTGATTACAAGAAGTGCTTAAATAAAGAAAGTATGTTTAGCCTTGGCAAAGTTGATTTTTATGAGCAGAGACACAAGGAAAAAATTTCTGGAAAGCATCACGAAGAAAAGCAAATGGATGAATCATGGGAGATGTTGATTCAACACCACTCAATTTGTCTTTTATCCGTGGGTCCAATATTTTCCACCAGATGGGGCTGATGAGGCAGGTGTGGAAGATTTTGGCCAAAAGAGAAAATGGCCAATAATGACTGGTGGATCAGGTGCATTATTTCTGCAACTAGAACAGAAGCTGGAGCATGCAGTGAATATTGTAGTGTAAATTGCAACCCAGAGAGAAAAATGGCTATAGGAAATGATATTCCCATCACAACCGTCATAGAGACCGACACCTTGGTAACACACGCTTTACTCCACAGGTGTTGGTATGAAGATAAAACAAAACAAACAAAAAGTCATGATTAGAGCAGGGGTGGGGGATGAGGAGATGGGGGTGGGGGTGGGTTCTCCACAAACTGTATACAGGTAGTGGGAGACTCACATTAGGGGATTTTAGGACATTTGTATCACAAACATTTATTTTGCCAGAAAAATCATCTCAATTTTTTAAAATCAAGATTTCCATCAAATGTTTTTTATTATTAAATAGATTGTCTCCTATATGATTATGATAAATTGCTTTTCTATCTCCTTTTATAGATGAAAATTATTTACCAGTACATCATTTTATCTGAACAAAGCTGTCTGTGCTTTTGAAAACATCTATCTATAAATATTACTTATTGAATCTACAATATAAGTCTGGACAATACCTACTGGATTTGCTATATTACCAATTCTAAACAATTAAAATAATACTTTAATGCTTAAAGACTCATTAAGAAGTAATTTGCTGCCCAAGCACCTATGCACAAGAATTTACATTGCAGTATTTTTTACTGTAGCAAAAAATATGAAAACTACAAATCAATAAATAGATGTATAGTTATCCTATGGAATCCCTTGCCATTTAAAACTGTGAAAATTAATGAACTAGAGCTTAATGTGTGAACATGATTAGCTGACCAAACAAAATACTGAGTGAGAAAAGCAACTTCCAGAAAAACTCAGAATATAATTTTCTAGTTCTCACTGAGTACCTACTCTATACCTGGTATTGTGCTGAGGTCTTTAAATACATTATCTCATTGATTATCACCTTCATTATTCCCATTTACAGATGATGAAATTACAGTTCAGGTTCCTGCCCAATGTCACACAGCTACCAAGTTGTGTAACCAGCACTTGAACTCACATCAGTCTAAATCCAAAACTTGAACTCTAAAGCACTATAGAGCCCAAGCAATACTTAAAATCTATTCCTCCCAGAATTCATGACAGACTTTCTTGTCTGAGCCACCTAAGGAGTCTTCTTGGGAGAGCAGAACACCACAAGTCACATTAACTATATGCATATTCTAATAAGTCACCTGCATTTAAACTTACAAAAGATAGCAAGATAACTTCTAAACTAGCTATTCTAGGTTCAAGAAGAAATGTTTGTGGTAGATTTAGTCCAAGCATACCTGCAAAAAGGCCCAAAGGCATTGCATAACTCCAGGAGAAATTATTTTCACAAAATGCAATGTGAATGGTGACCTTGAGGTGGCATAGTGTAGAAGTCCTTCTGGCTCACAGTATCTACTCTCTACTGAATGAAGCACACTATCATCAGGATACAAAATCTACATTATACTACCATAAATAACAACTTTCCTGTATAAAATGTGCAGTTTTTTTTTTCCTGGAATGTACTTTAGTGTAATGCCATTGGCTTAAATTGAGGTAGTTTATAAGAAACATTTCTATGAAATTGATATGACTGTTTTATTAAAGTCATGATTTTACTACATTGTAATTTGTAAGTCAAGTGACTCTGGAGCTGGATTGACTGTATAAGAATTCAACTTTATCACTCATTAGTTATGTGTATTGGTTAAGTTGTTTAACCTCTTCCTGATTCAGTTTTCTCATCTGTAAAATAGAATCTTTCTCATAAAGGTTTTGTAAGAATTGAGTTAATACATGTAAAGTTCCTAGACCAGTGCCAAGCAGATGGTAAATACTACCTAATATTCTTTTTAGTACTACCTGACTGATAGCCATTGACTTTGTTGCTGTTAATATTGTTGCTGTTTTATACCACTCAGTATCCTCCTTATGTGGAAGATATTGTTAGGATGCATAATACTAGCACATGTCCTAAACAATTGCTCAATATCAGAAGTGAGAGTCAAAATATTGAATAACAGTTCTGAAATGGGCCCTCTACCAACCAGAAGGGAGACCAGGTATGGTCTCTATGGCTATCCTGGTGAATACTAGTTGAACATCAACCCTGACTTACAGTCTATGGACACTACAAAGTGGAGAGCTTTTCAGTAGAAAGCTCATAAATGTGCTCAAATGTAGCAAGTATCTAGCACTCCAGGGTAGGAATATTCCTCATTTATTTCTATCTATAAGCCCCTTTTTAAATCTGTGTCTTTGCAAGCTGTTGTAACTATTCTAGAAAAAGATGTCAGAATGGTTTAGTTCTCCGAGGGTATTTCAGATATATCCAAAATGGGTGAAATAGACCTTTGGGAACCCAAACCTTCATGTTAATTAGAGAGAGAAGATGAAATATTTAAGCTACATATTAAAAACTTGCACTAAATTATTCAGTTCAGATTGTATACATTAAAAAATTGTGTGTGCGTGTGTGTGTGTGTGTGTGTGTGTGTGTGTGTAGTTAAAAAAAACAAAGAGAAAACAAGACAAACCAAAATATATGGAAAGGGAAAAACAGAAATAAAAACAAAGGAAATCCCTATTGTTAAGAGTCTCTCAGAGCAAAGAAACAGGATTTATAGTGATTATTTTTCTTACATTTTAATGGCATAAAATTTTGTGCAGTGTAAAACAGAAAGAAATGCTACATCTGGTCCTTTAAAATAAACAAGCTTTTAGTCTGGCACTTAAGCACATCCCTTTCATGGAACTAGTTGTACTAAAGAGCTAGCAAGTACAGTTTTAAGAGCAGTCCAATCTTAGTTCCTATAGAAAAGAAGTGCAAGAAGCAGAAAGGAGTCCATTCGATTGTAACCAAATGATTGGCTCAATATTGATTAAGAATGCTCTCTATCCCAAACATAGCTCAATCTCAAAATAGATCAGTAAAGAGTTCCATCATGGTAACTGTACAAACATGAATTCAAATACACTAAAGCAAAATCCAAAAATATACAGCAGATAAAAAAAGAGAAGAAACAAAAGAACAAGTACTTTAATAAAGTATTAATTGAATAGGACTCAATATAGCTTTTGGTATACATATTTCATAGGATGTTTTGAAACATAAGATGTCAAGTCATGGTGTGTGGGAAAGAGCTATGAACAAAGAATCAGTCTGAGTTTTATTTTTATTTTTATTTTTTTTTAAAGATTTTTTATTTATTTATTTGACAGAGATAGAGACAGCCAGCGAGAGAGGGAACACAGCAGGGGGAGTGGGAGAGGAAGAAGCAGGCTCACAGCGGAGGAGCCTGATATGGGGCTCGAACCCAGAATGCCGGGATCACGCCCTGAGCCGAAGGCAGACGCTTAACCGCTGTGCCACCCAGGCGCCCCTCAGTCTGAGTTTTAATATCAGCTCTGCCACTAGCTGGGCTGTGAGACTTTGAGTTACTCACTTCCGGCTGGATCTCTTGATCTCAGGGTCAGGAGCTCAAGCTCCATGTTGGGTTTGGAACCTACTTAAATAAACGAACAAACAAACAAACAAATAAATAAATAAGAGATCCTCCAAGATGTTTTTACTGAGACCCACAGTAAGAAGTATGTTTTACAATATATACTGTATAAAACGCAGCATAGTTTGAAAACACTATATTTGGTGATCCTAGGATTCATCCACGGCTGACACTCTATGACTCAGCTTAAGTATACTGGTCTTGACACTGCAGGCATCTTTCATTATCTAAATCTGATCTCTTCTGAAAATGCAGTGGAAAACAAATTCTTAAAAAGCAGAATGCTATATTTCATTATTTTAATGAGAAAAATAATAATGTGTTCCCACCTCATCTAGTAACATTAATCATTTCCCTGAAATATTTCTAAACTGCTGTTAAATACCTATGTAATAATCTATCAAGGGTTTGGGAATAAAATTTAAAAATTTAAAAGACCAGTTTTCCAATTAACTGACAATGAAGCTATTAGTGTTTTTGTGCACTATGCGCAGTGGTATGCTGCAACAACTCACAAGAGCTGATTGTTTAAATTACAGGCAATATCTGAGCCAGTTGTAAAACAGTAGCTTGAAACAGGCTATCGTAGGAGTATTTACACCAAAGGAATGACCAAATGCTGCATATCAAGGCTTTCTCCCTCAAACCCAGACCTAGTCATTAAACATTTACCAGACTGTACTGTACAGAGGTAGAGAGAGGAAGCCATGACTCAGAAGGTTAAATGATGGTGCTTTCATCCTATTTTGATGTATAGCAGTTTTGGTCATGTTTTTCTTCCAATAAAATCAACATCATATATGTTAAAACAGTTATTTTTACAAATAACACTAATAATTCTAATTGAAAGATTTCTCAATTCTACAATGCTATTGAAGAGAAAAAAGCAAATAATCTCATTGGCTTTGTCCACCTACCTCTCATAAATCCTCCTTTTCTTAAGCTAGTGGATCTTTTCTTTGTAGTTCATTACTGATGATAGGAAAACTGAATTCTGATAATACCAAGACCCAGGTGGATGAAGTCTCCAAACTATAAAATATACAAGATTCTCAGAAATTCTGGGGTGTTGATCAGCCATACGGTTTATCAGCATTGATTAAAAAAATAGGGAACACACAATCTCTGGGTAGCAATGACCACATGCTCTGATGCAGCCCTGAAGGCAATGTGGAAGCTGGTATCATTTCTAGAAAATTACAACAAAACTTGTATACATTCAGGAAATCAACTCTCCTGGGTAGACATAAATAATGAATATGTTGCTCAAAGAAAGACTAGAAAAGTTTGAATTGCAAGAAATGGGGAAACAAAGAAGGAGGAAAGAAAATGCCATAGCTGAGTTAGGGCGGTTGACAGAGTCATTCACTGAAGGTACATTTAGCATGTGAGTCTTTTCAATTCCATAAAGAAAATTAGTTTGGGAAACATTATTTAATTTGCTATCAAAGATATATTCAAGTTAAGGTAGAAAGATGTTATTTCAACTTTTCACCATGTCTCTTGAGCAGGTGGTCACATTATCAGTCATCTTCATTCACAGAGTGTCAAGTATGAACATTTAAAGAAGCATTGATGAAGGAGAAGGCACAAGCCAGAGGAGAAGCACTGACAGAGGAAAGGGCATTGTATTTTTAACTGAATACTTAGTAAAAGCTACAGAAGAAAACAAAAACTTGTAAAAGAAACAGAGGTGCAAGTAGTTCGAAGAAGGTATACTTGATCTTTCTCCTGGTGCTCTCTTACTCTCTTTTAACTTGTATAAGATTTTCTTTAGAATGTTCTACTTTACATTCATACGTAGAACAAGAAGAATAGCTTCCTGAGTATACAGTTTTTTTATACACTATGTAGTTGCTTAAATTCAAGTATAAGTTGATTTATTGCATGTTGATTTAGGCGTGTGATTTTTTTTAAATGTGTACCTTTCCCCATCATAAAAACTTATTTTTAAATTAAGAAAATAACTATATAAATGTTAGCTCTATTGTTAGACACAACATACCATTGCTTTCTGTATATAATAATGCTACTGAATTATAAACTTTTTGAGGGTAATTGCTTATCTTCTTTAGCAACTAGTTTAGCAATGGTTTAGGTGGTAGTGTCTGCACTTGTACCCATAAAATCCTTTACTGTTTCTCTTTTTGAAAGCATCCTGAGGGGCCCCTGGGTGGCTCAGCCAGTTGGGTGTCAGGCTCTTGACTTCAGATCAGGTCATGATCACAGAGTTGTGGGATCCAGCCTCATGTTAGGCCCCGTGTCAGTCCCTGTGTTGGGTTCCAGTCGGGCTCCATGTTCAACAGGGAATCTGCTTGAGGTTCTCTCTCTTCTTCTCTCTCTGCCCACCCCCGCCCCATGCTCTCTCTCTCTCTCTCTGTCTCTGAGATAAATAAATAAATCTTAAAAAAGAAAGAAAGAAAAAAGAAAACATCCTGAGGTGAAAGAACTCAAAAATGTGAGTTAGGAAGCCCGAGTTCTTTTTTTTTTTTTTTACGATTTTATTTTATTTATTTAACAGACAGATAGAGCCAAAGAGCACAAGTGGGAAGGGGGAATGGCAGAGCGAGAGGAAGAAGCGAGCCCCATGTGGGGCTCAATCCCAGGACCCCAGGATAATGACCTGAGCCGGAGGCAGGCGCTTAGCCAACTGAGCCACCTAGGCACCCCAGGAAGCCCGAGTTCTTGATCTATGTAAACATTACTTTCCTTGAATGCATAATAAGATATTTGGACTAATTTATTTCTGCATGTCTAATATGTATGCCCATTTTCTGCTCAAATAAGATCTCATCAATTAATATTGTCCTTTCAATGCATACACTTTCCTCTACCCTACAATATTCAAGAATATACATAGCTTATGAAGATAATTATATAAAAATAAAGGTTTTTGTTTCCCTTCTAGATGATATTAATCATTATCCTAAGTGAAAATTTACATGTGATCTATTTAAAGGGGAAATGTCATATTCATGTATGTCTTGATTACTAAAAGTCTTTGAACAAAATCTTTCATTACATGCTTCTGGGAAAATAGCTTATTGTGCAACTGAATGCTTTCATAGCTGGTTAAATGGCCAGATACTCATAATACTCAGTTGAGGACAATCTCTAGTGGAATGCCTCAGGACTCTGCATTGAACCAATTCCACATTTCTTGCTATCAATGATTTTCATGAAAATATTTAAAAACTGCATGTCATACCTTGACATGAGGATAAAAGAATGTACTACCTTGAAGTAAACATTTTTCAAATAGCAGAAATTGTAATAATGGACTTAAATCAACAAAAGGGAATTTAATGAAAGAAATGTTAGGCAGCTCCTGTGTCCAATTTTTGAATAATCAAACACATAAGGTAGATAAAGGGAATATTTAGCTTTCTAGCATCTTGAAATTAAATAAGACCCAGGTGTTTCTGTTTACAACAAGCTCAACAGAAGTCAAGACTGTTGGTAGCCAAACAATCTAGTGAAGGATGAGCGAATATTCTGTCTAGACAATAGATATGTTTGATTCTGGATCCAGAGAGTCTCCCTTTGTTCCAGTATATAGTCACAACTTAAAGGAATAAGGTCTTGTGTTTTTAGTATCCTATTCAGAGGGAAAATAATTGAAGTTATTAAATAAAAGTTTGCTCTCAGTGTTTGTAGTAGTACAAAGAACAATAATGATATATGTAATTTTAGGAATATACGTATTTGATGTCACATTTCAAACATTTTATTTATTTATTTATTTGAGAGAGAGTGTGTGCATGAACAGGGGGAGGGGCAGAGGGAGAGGAAGAAGCAAACTCTCCGCTGAGCAGGGAGCCCTATGCTGGCCTATCCCATGACCCAGAGATCATGACCCCAGCCAAAGTCAGACGCTTAACCAACTGAGCCACCCAGGCACCCATGATGTTACATTTCAAATAAAAATTATTAAATGCTTTTCACTTAGCGGTGGAATAATATCTAAGTACAGGGAGCAGCCTCTAATGCAATACCATACAGTGAATTTACTGTAGGTTGTATACGGACACATGAAAGGTAGTTGATATCATCACATGACTTCACTGTACACAGAGACACCACTCATGCCTATTTCTCAATAGTCCAGTAAGTCAGGACTATTCCTCCATCTATGCCTTTGAAATTGCACTTAGAATAAAATCCAAGCTCTGCATAGCTACAATCCTCTGTATAGTCTAGACCTGCTTACCTTTCTACCTCACTCTTTATTTTTCCTCTTTTTGCAACCCTTTAGCTCCAGTGGTTTTCCAATGCATCCATGAGTACAACCAGATTTATCTAATGTACCTAAAACAGATAGAAAATGCCTGTCATATGTATCAGGCATGTGTAGAAAATGCAATTTAAGTAACACTGGTAGCTTTGTCTATGAAAGATTAAGAAATTTTATAAATACAATACCTAAGTATTATTTATGCAGCTATTTCCCGTAATTATAAACATCATCTTTTAGCATGGCTTCCTCAAAGCCAGGACTTCTTAGTAAATAAATCAACTTTAATTTTTAAAAGGTTTTACCCACAGCATCCTTTCATACAAAAAATCATGGATAATATTTGTCATGTGGATCAGTGATAAAACAAAATATTAATTTTGGTCTATTTTTTTTTAGTGAGCATGATAGACCAAACTAAAATGACCATTTCATTCATTTAAAAGAGAAATGTCCAAAATCCCTCGGTTGGAGATCTGGATAGGCTAAAAAGGAATTCAGGGAGAAAAGAAAGAGAAGATACATTATTGTGGCATGGTTTTGATTATAGTCAACATTTTCTGAGCTTTGTTGTTAGCAAAACTTGCATATGGAAATTACAGTTGCTCTTAATCTGCTTTCAGAGGACTGATGCAAATATTAAAAAGTAATGAACTAACAAGATTGTTTGTTAATGCCACATAAAAGTGCTAATTATACATCATTTCCTGCCTACAGTTAAACCCAAGAGACATCTTCCAAGAAATTGTTAAATAAGCTTCTTCACTAAAAATGTGAATGTAGTTGAGTGGCATGATGAATTTCCATTTAAGGACCCCGGTGCTAACTCACCCATAAAAAAAGAAAAAATAAATACAAAAATTTGGCATATTAAATGTATTCAGGGAGCAAAATTATTTTGCTTATGGAAAATAACTCATTAATATATTTACACCTGATATTCAACATATGCTTTAAAGGGTAGATTTCATACTGAACTATATTTCATACTGAGTATATTTGAGGCTTATTATATTGGATGATTCTTGTACATTTCAGTGTTATTACTTTTAATATTTTAATAGTATCAGTGGTAACAGTCATTTTCCCAAATATATTTGAAATATTTGCCTGGTGTTTGGGTTTTATGGTTCTAGTTATATTTCTACATTATTCCCATTAAAAGTATTCTTTATGCAAGTACAAAAGAAATGCTTTATGAGATTTTTTTCCTTTTGTACAAATACCATTAAAGTAACTGTCTTTTGTATATTTTAGTTTCAATTTACTTTCTACATTTTTTTAGAGATGGGGGGTGCCTGGGTGGCTCAGTCAGTTTAGCATCTGCCTCAGCTCAAGTCATGATCTCAGGGTTGTGAGAACAAGCCCTGCATCAGGCTGGGTTTGGCGCCTGCTTAAGTTTCTCTCTCTCCCTCTGGCGCTTCCCTCCACTTTTTTTTTTTTTAAGAATTTATTTAAGACAGAGAGATAGCGAGAAAGAGCACAAACGAGGGGGTGGGGAGAGGGAGAAGCAGACCCCGTACTAAGCAGAGAGTCTGATATGGGGCTCTATCCCAGGACCCCGGGATCATGACCTGAGCCAAAATCAAGAGTCAGAAGCTTAACCGACTGCTCCACCCAGGTGTCCCTAATTTACTTTTTAATATGAATTATGTTTCTATGTCTAATGGTAGCTTTTTAGCAGGTAATTTTCATCTATACTTCCGCAGGTAGTATATGAGGGTACCCATATGCCCAAACCATCTCCAACAATGGATATAATCATGTAAAAAAAAAACTTCACTAATTTGACAGATAAGAAATTGTATTTCTTATTTTAATTTAAACTATTTTGTATGTTTATTAGCCATTTTAATTTCTTCTTTTGTAAATTACTTAGTAATGTCACTTATCTATGTTTTATGAGGATGTGCAATTTTGCTAATGGCATGAATTCATTTGACTGGTAAGGTTAGCAATGTTAACTAATCATAAACTTGGACAATTTGAGATGCATTTAGATTGCAATTGGTTTGTGGAAATGCCTAGCATTGAAGCAATAAAGTTCATATGAACGCTGCAGAGATTTTTCTTTTTTCTTTTTTTTTAAAGAATTTATTTATTTATTTGACAGAGAGAGACAGCCAGCGAGAGAGGGAACACAAGCAGGGGGAGTGGGAGAGGAAGAAGCAGACCCCTAGCGGAGGAGCCTGATGTGGGGCTCGATCCCAGAACACCGGGATCACGACCTGAGCTGAAGGCAGACGCTTAATGACTGCGCCACCCAGGTGCCCTGAGATTTTTCTTTTTTCTTTTTTTTTTCCAGAGATTTTTCTTGGAGCCATATCATTCTGTTAAATTGGGGCTTATCCATGATTTTACTGATAATCTTTATAAGATGATCTCATAGGTGATTTTTTTAACTATGAAACATTATATATATATTTGAACTTTTTCCTATATATTTGAACTTTTTCCTCCAGATGTGACTTATTCATAATACAAGATTTAAAAAACAATGTTCTATTTATAAACAATCAACTTTTTAGTTAGGGCATTAAACACTATTCTCAATACCTTTATTCTACAATATATCATTAATAACTGTTGAGCACCAGTGAGGATTAACACAATGTACAAGGATTTTATACCTAAAGGAGGTATAAATCTGCCCCCTAGGGAAAATGATAGATTACCTTGTTTCTGGATGAAGTGTAATTAATAAAGCCAGGAACTACACCTCAGAAAATTATGATTTAGTAAGAGGAGTGAGAAGGCAAAATTAGAAAATTATCAGTGTACCTCACTAGAGGAAAAAATGGAGTTTAAATTTTAAAAAAAGAAAAAAGTTCAGGTTCTTATTTATTTCAGAACTTGAGAAAATGTTCTTTTGTGAGCTTAATTCCTTGCATACCTACTTCACTAATAGAGTTAACCTTGATGATGATGTGTCTGCTTGTCAAGGCCAGTTTGGGGGCTTAATGAAACCTCAGAGTTTCCAGTTTCACAGAAGGAATATGAGATTGGCTGTTATCTAAGGAGAGATGATATTTATAGGAAGGAATGAAGCTGTGGAGATAGATTCATTTTTAGGAAGGCTGGATCGTGTTTCTCTAATCCCCTGATCCTCACCCTCTCAAATGTGTGGCTCCTACATGGAACCTTTCTGCTATTAAATTCTTAATCCATAGCACTTTTTTTCTCTTCAAACTGCCTCTTTCTACCTTCTGTGGGTTATATTCTCCTATATCCAAATTTATTACTTTTCGACCACAGTACTTCCATTTTGCAGCTGCTTCCTGATCTAAAGCACTTCATCTCTTCTCAACTGACAGTGGTCCTGCCCCTCTCTATTTTTAATCCTCTGTCTTTCTCCATCAGTTTTTTTCTCACATGCACAAACATCATCCATCAACACCTGTACTCCTTGTGTTGCTTTGCCTCTGAGTCAAAACTTTTACAATCAGGGTTTTGGATGAAGTCAGTTATAAATGAATATTTCCTCATGAATTATATGATTAAACAATTAGATTGACAAAGTCCTTTATGGTAGGATTGATGGGTTTGTGTGCTTTTTATTATCTTATTTTGCTTGGGAAAAGAGATTTTTCAGAGATGAAGAAAAAAACAGTTTACCTCCATAAAGTCATACAGGATACTGGTCCGTTTTCAAAAAACAATGGTGGAGTCACATTATGGAAATAAGTTCCACAGATAATTTCTCTGAGAAGCTGAGATACTAAGAAAGCCTTTCTGAGTGGCAGTGAAGTCACCAAAGGTGGGTGAAAAAGTATGTATTTAAAAAGTATGTATTTAATCAGTCTTTAGTAAGAGTAGCACCTTCTCAAGTACTTAAGAAAAAGATTGCGTGATGAAGCACAAATTCTCTGACTTCTCAAATCTAGAGTTGATTTGATAAATGCAATACATTTCCATTATTATAAGAAAAAAGTGAATATTACCACAGAGAAATAGATGGGTTATTTCACTTAATTTAGTCCCATCATTTGCTCTTTCTGTAGGAATATCACTCAATCTAGCTTATTATAAAGAAGACACATAAGGTTTTGTGATAGCTATGGAATCAACCTATGATATGACATAATTTTTTTAAAGCAAATTCTATATGCAGCATGGGGCTCAAACTCAGCAATCCTAAGAATAAGATTCACATACGCTACTGACTGAGCCAGTCAGGTGCCCTATGACATAGTGTTTTTTATCTGTCTAAATTTCTTTTATCTCTGGGTTTGGCCCATTGATCTTGAAATAGAGTCATTTTACATAGTTCTATATAGAGAAAGCCTATAAAAATCAACATCCCTCAATGACACTTGATAATCCAAATCCATTGTTATAGTATAATGTAATAGTTATGTAAGGATATCATTCTCCCCCATTGTATATATGCAACCTAATTATTCAGTAGCAACCACCAAAAACAAAACAAACAAAACAAAAACCCACTTATTCCATGGTAGATAATGATAGCACTATGATCTCAATCTGAATACTCCAGTGAAAGTAAGTTATTTGGTCCTGGTTAGTATTTGTTATAATTCTCAGAAGAATGAGGTGTGCTTTTATGTCATTCTGGCTTATGAAAGACTATAAACTTAAAAAATTTCATAACTTTGAACTTTAACCTTTTCAGCATTCTGCAGTTTGATTTGCTCCTTGTGTACTTCTTCCATCGAGCTACTGAAGTTGTAAACAATGGAAAATAGAAACGGCTAATGAATCATACTTTGGGACATGGAAAAGGTCAAAGTTGTACAGTTTATGATCATCTTCTAGAGAATATACAGGACATTAAAATTCCGAAGCTACAGTCTTGTGACAAAGAATATAATGAAAACTATAAATAATAAACAGTATGACATGAATCTTCTTGTGACAATGATTATAAATTAAAATAGGAAATACTTAACCCATTCCCATTACTAGCAGAAGAAAGGGCTACTTTGATGTAGCCCTTTTGCAGTAAAGATCTATTTAAGCCACAGAAAGAAAGGGAAAATGTATATGTTCAAGAGTGTTGAATATATTGCATTATGAGCACTTTCCAAAATGAATAGGATGTTGTGCTGTGGTTAATATTTGCTTATATTATACTAGAATAATTTAAAAATAGCAATTTTAAGGCAAATCATAAGTTTAAAATGAATGTTTTACTGTCATTGAGGATGCCAGCACCTATGATAACAAAGTGATACATTATTTCCATACAGATGGTGTGAATAAACAAAAATATTTACATTTTACTTGCATTTAATAACAGGTTCCTAGGCTTATTCCATACTTGCATTCACTGAAATTTGTTATATAGGCCCAGAGCTCTACAAAAACTAAATATATTCATCCTGTATCACAGAGTTATAAATAAAACTTCAATGCCTCAATTTGCTAATAGCTATTTTTTATTGCTCACTATAGGTATTCAGTGTTTAGAAATGACAACGAAAATAACAAACACAGAGGGTGTTAGGAAAGAGAACAGAGGGTTGAAAACCAGCAGATGTGTTGGTGGCACTTTCTTGTTACAGAGAATTTGTCATGGATTGTTGTACTTGTGAGTATTCTTTCTGAGCCTTTATCACTCTACTTCCTTTGAGAAGGAAAATGTACCCTGTCCTGCTGTCACTTACCACACCTTTCGGCAACTCTCCAGAGATTCAGCACTACTGTTGACACAACAACTTGATTTCTTGTCAAAATATCTTTTAACATCTGGCTCAAAAGATATTTTTGATGACTATAAGCCTGCCCAACTCCTCTGTTCATTAAGGCTGAAAATTCAGTAAGTGTTTGGTACGCTGGGACTAAACCACCTCATAGTGAGCAGCTGTCAAATGATTTGCTGAATACTTCTGCTCAGCCCACAATAAATTGATGGAATTGTGCCAGCCTTAGGCCATACACAGAGTGAGGGGAATTTTAGCAAGCACTATCCAGATGCTCCTTCTAAGCCCTGCACTACCACCTGTAAATTTAGAACAATCTATTATTAAATAAATGGAGAAAAAGAAACTTTATGGATCCATGTGTCCTCTTTGTCAGAGTAGCAACAAACCTGTTATTGGTGCTAAAACACATTCATGGTTTTGTTTATAGGCGAGGTGTCTTTTGGATCTACAGGTTTTGTCAGCCTTTAACTGCTTACATCACCTACACCATCAGCTCTGGACATGAAAAATGCTTATTTGAAGAATCATTCGCTAAAGACATTTCTAATTTAGTGGTTGTTCATATGTCGTGGCACTTTGTTTTAGGGCATTCTACTATATAGTGAATTGAGTTGTGCAGTGGTTAGAATGACCATCTTTCCACTGTGTGCTGTGCCTGTATCTGTCACTTGAATTTGAAAAAGCTCCTACACAGGCATTGTGATAATCTCTCAGAATCATCATTGTAACAGGGCATTGCATCACTTTGTAGAGTACAAACACAGCAGTATCTGAGAAAATAATTCTATGTGAGTAAAATATTTTCTTTAGTGTTTAAAAGTTCTGAGTGGATAGTAGCCCTGTGTTCAGGCAACAGGTGAAGGGACCAGTCCTGTTCCACCTTGTCCTAGACTTTTATAAAGCCAGCTCTGTATATACCATGTTTTTTTTTCAGTAGCATTTTATTATTACTATTTTTATTATGTTCAGTTAGCCACTGTATAATACATCATTAGCATGTTCTTAGTAACAGTGTATTGTTGAGGGGCAAACTAGTTCGTGTTTGAAGCAATGATCTACAACTCTCCTATCTCCCCTGCACTCCCTTTTTTAATAAGAGGGAGAGAGTGAGGGTGCAGAGGGAGAGAATCTTATGCAGGTTCCATGCCCAGCACGGTTCTGGGGGTCCATCTTACCCCTGAGATCACGACCTGATTCCAAATCAAGAGTCAAGGCTTAACCAACTGAGCCACCCAGGCATCCCTCCCCAGCCCCTTTTCTTTCCTCACCTTTCAGCCTGGTTCTGCCTCTAACTGGCTGTTAACTGTTGGCTAGTACTCTCACTGGTCTCATCCTATTCTTACTCTTCGTGCATTTTTCTCTATAATCTAAACTTTGGTGTACATTATGAACCTTATTTTAATTTTCCCATCCTGCTCTGAGCAACTCATTTTTTTAAAAGATTTTATTTATTTATTTGACAGAGAGAGAGACAACACAGGCAGGGGGAGTGGGAGAGGAGGAAGCAGGCTCCCAGCGAAGGAGCCTGACGTGGGGCTCGATCCCAGGACTCTGGGTTCACGCCTTGAGCCCAAGGCAGACACTTAACGACTGAGCCACCCAGGTGCCCCGCTCTGAGCAACTCCTATAGCCTTGGGTAGGTAGGAAGTCCCCACCCTAGATTTGGCCTAGCAAGAACCCAATCGACTCTCCCCCAGTCACACAGCTGCAAGCCAAGGCTAGGGATTCAACTAAGCTACTTAGAAAGTACAAGCACATTACTGCTTTAATTTCTTTAAAGTTAGAAAACAAAAGCTAAGGTTTAAGCTCCCAGGATGGCATTTTAAAAAAATAATTCACAATATCTCAAACTTTAGAATCTTTATTGAATCTCCAAACATGTAAGGCACATTAGTGCTAAGCAAAGCGCTAAGAGGGTAGGGGGTTTCAAATATAAAAACATAAATGAGTAATTTTCACCTCTTCCCCCAACCCTTTATTCTCCTCCCTTTTTTGTCATCAGTTGTTCTCTCTGTTTGAGGGCGCAGGAGAAGGCATGCCCCAGGAAGGAAAATTGGCAAAGTAAGAAGGTAGTGGTGGTCCAAATATCGGGGGTGGAGCAAAAGCAATAGGCATAGCAAGAAATGGACTGAAACTTGGAGGTCGAGGAGGTATAAAGCAATGAACAGGAGAGCGAGACGGTAAACTGGGAGTACTGGAAGACAAGGGGAGAGGCCTTGGCCAATTCTCCACGGGGTGCCGGGGGCCTCCGGGTGGGAAAGAAACATGAGCCAGCCTTTCCTTGCCGGCCATTCTTGTATTTCCTGGAAGCAGCTCCATCATTACCCCTGATCTAACGGTGGGGATATGTGGGGGGCCTCTTACTTGTGGACCTCTGGATGGAAAGAACCCCTGACCTTGTGGCAAAGCCATGTATAGCCTTGCATTATTGCCACCTCTCTCGGTGCCCCCACTGCTGACCCTTGGCCCCCCTATCATCAGTGCGGGAGGGCTGCCAGAGAATTCCTGGGACACATTAATAGAATCCTGTCCCCTAAGCCTCCAGCCTGCCAACCCCTCAGAGCTATTTACTTCTGCTGTTGCCAGGGACTCTTCCGCAACAGCAGGTGGTGGCGCATAGGGGTGTTTGTGAGCACTTGGACTGTCGACAGGAATGCAGGCTCCTACGGTCTCGGTCTCGGAGGGGCGCTCCAGCTGCTCTACCGCCAGGTCAGTCAGCACATTGAGGGGAGGTCTCAGCAGGACGCGATGGTGGCCCCAAGTCTCCGCATCACTTTTTGGCGTGGAACTCGGACACTGGATGCACACGTCGTCGGGGCGCGGCTCCTGTAACCCACGCTCATCTGCAACTACTCCATTGAGTGAAGGGGCATGCCCACCAAGCCTTGCAAAAATAGAAATAAATAAATTAATAAACATGGAAATGCAGTGATCTGAGAGTATCTGAAATATGTGATTGATTAAACTGGCTGGAATATACCACGGGAAAGGGAGAGCCTATCTCCTCCTCCCACGTGTAGTCAGCAAGCACTTTTTTAGCCCACGTTCACCGTACCAGGTGGCTTCTTTAAACAGACTACCCGATTTCCCTTTCTGGCTTTCTTGTGGCTCCACCCCATTCCCCATTTACCCACCTCCTGAAGGCAGCAAGGAAGAGAAGACCCGGAGATCTTCCTTAGAGGCTGCACGCGCAGGCTTGCCATAGAATTGCCACAGAGAACAGCAGCTCCTTGCAGTCCCTACCCCCCACTCCCCGCCCCCCACCAGGCGTAGGACCTAGGATCCACTAAAGCCCAGTATTCAGATTCTGGCAGGAGTGTTCTGGAAAGTCTTGTGAGGAAAGACTTTTTTTTTCTCCTCCACAGAAGTAAAAGAAAGGTTATTTGTGTTAACAAACACTCCAGTTTGTCTCTCTGAAGCATCATTCAACATTTGCAACCGAATTTTGTTAAAATTTTCTTTCATTCGACCCGTACCACACCCTAGAGAACGAATTTCCTCAAGTTTAACCCCAACTATTTAGACTAAGGATTTGCAACTTTTGTTTCAAAATTACATTTAAGAATCGCTGCCCTTAAATCCAGTATTTTTAGTACCTGAGTTTGTGTCCTGCAAGGTTTTGTCTGTGATCCCCTCCTGCAATCTCTCCAACCCACTCGTCCCTGTCCCAGTTACACTGGAAAACAATTCAAACTGCCTTTTGTCTTCAAAATAAAACAGTTCTATTCAGTTTTGTACTTACACGTTTTCAATACAAGCCATGAAGAAAGTTGATGGGGAAAACCTTCCTGAGGTGATGGAGAAAACCAGCTGAACGCCCACGTAGGCCAATTCAGTCTGGAGAGAGGACTTGTGCTTCTGCCTTAAAGCAGCTTGGCAACTCGAATGAAGCCAGGGACCAACTGCTTCTTTCTAGATTTGGAGTTCTCTTTCTGAGGTTACCAGTTGCTAGGGAAGGGAGGGAGAAAAGGAGTGAGGAGGGGGAGGGGATAAATCTGTGACACTCCTTTGAAGCTAAATGTAGGACTCCTTTTTGCATAGTAGTAGATGGATGGTAAGGGCATTCGCTAAATTAACACTGTTGCAGGCCAGATGGAAAGACAAACCATTTCAAGATCTTAGAAGAATCATGGAGGCATGGTACTTTATTAAGAGTTATTTCTGAAGTTTTCGTTAGGAAAGGTAGTTACCATGTTTCTTCCTTGAGTTTGGAAATACAAACCTTGAGCACTATACCATGCCTAGTCTTGCAATTTAAAATTTCAGTTTTGAAGATGCGTACTTGGTGGAGAACAGAAGTTTGTGGGGTTCAATTTGTTTTCAATCTGAGTCTCTCTTGTGAAGATGAAACAAAAATAGCATTATAAAAAATTACCTGAAAAATCATATTGGCTTTTATTTTTTAGCCCCTTAATTTGTGTTTTATTTCTACCTTTTAGTTTATTAGTTCTGTATGTTGGTGTTCATGTGTGCATCTGTGTGTGTGTATGCCTGTAATAGAGCTCTGTAAATATACATTTTTCCCATAATGAAACTCTGTAAACTTCTCTACAAGTGGGAGATGAAATAAAAGGCATAACAGATACAATAAATTTATGAATATTAGCTCAGATTTCACTCTGTAACTTCTTTGCATAAGGCACACTCTGTTCTTGCAGCCTCAATTTCATCCTCCTTCTCCACTTTAAACAAGTACACTTCCCCAGCTTTTATTTTCTGCCATTGATGTGCAGATTGATTGCTCTAAAATTACAATGGCCATCCCCTCATCTAAAATTACTAATCTTGCTCTAAGATAAAGCCTAAACTTGGCTCACTTCCTTAAATTTATCTGAGATTTGTGCATTTCGGACTATACCTTGAAAACCTTAAAATCTTTTATTTCCAATATCAGACTATACTGTTATATTTTGGTGGTTATATATATTTTTTCTTAAAGATTACAGGCTCAAATACGATGTGTTTCAATTTATATATGGAATGTGTGTGTGTGCGCAGAGGATATAAAATAATAATGCAAAGGAATGGTCAGTGCTGAGAAGCAACACAATTCATGATAGAAATAACCTTTTGTGTGTCTAAGTCCACATCTTCCTGCCAGGGTGTCTTGTCCTGGTCTGTACAGTATTGAGGTTTTGTTTTTTGAGTTTTGTGTGTGTGTGTGTGTGTGTGTGTTATTGTTTTTAATCTTGTTGAAAGATGAAAGCAGCATGTTTCCAACATTTCTCCCAAAAGAATCTGTTCACTTCCCTAGCATGGTTCACTGTTAAGAAATTTCTTGATTCCCCAGCTTCGTTGATATTTTTCTTCAGTTTTTTATTTCCTTACTCTTTTACATACAAAAAATTGTCATTAGCGATATAATTGTGGTGGAGCATTAAAGCTTTCTTAACACTTGCTGTGTCAGAGGGATAAATCAACTTGGACTAATGCCTAATAGGTGGTAAGTCATATTTACATAGTTTATGCCTTTTTTTTGTGAATAATGGCAAGGAATCCCCAGGAAACCCTTTTATGCCTATCAAACTATTGCAATCATGGGCTGGTTTACCTAGAAATGCCTGTTTAGTAAAAATATATTAATTGGATTACATAAGAGTGAAGTATAATATAGACACCAAATATCTGGGCACAGTGAGAAAACCAATGGCACCAGAGAATTTTCCAAAACCATAATACGTATTTTAATTTATGGATACTAGCTCAGATTTTGCCTTGTAACTTGTTAGTTTTTGTGCGATGACTGTTTATTGAATGCTTCCTGAATTGACTATTCGGTTCAGTGTGCCTTATATCAAAAGGTTAAATATGCAATTAATGGAGACTTCAACGAATATTCAAACTTTCTGGGGAGACAAAATAACACCTATAAAAGAATTGGAGGTTGGTATAAAAAAGAATAAATACAGACAAATCTCTGCGTGGTGTAAACTAACACTGCAACTGAAATTCAGAAGAAGGAACTATAATTTTAGGTTAAAGTAGCTGTGAAATATTTCACATGGAAGGATCAATGTGATGTACATGGCAAAAGAGGAAATGGTCAAAATATGTATGGAGGTAGGAATGAAGGAAAAATGTGGAATTTTTTTAGTTCAGATTTTTAATCCCATCTAGGGCTCCTATTTGCCAGAAATGGAAATATAAAGAGCCAATTGGACCTTCTAGAGATAGCAAGATCAATGAGAAAATTAGTCATGTTGTCCGAATCAGGTAATATTTGAAGGCACTCACATTTTATAAAGGAAAAACTAGAATCATCTCAAAACCTACCTTTTTAAAAAAAAAAAGCAGTTGGGCTACCTCAATTATTGATCGAGCTCTGAAAATGAAGTAGTAAAATGTATGCCTTTTTTGTTTGTTTCTTTGCGTGACTGCTTTGGAGAGGGAAAAATGGGTAATGGAAGTTGAGGATTTGCCAAAAAGTAGCTCAGTTGTGAAAGCAGCTAAGCTATAAATGCCTTTCATTACCCATGGCCTCTCATTTCATGACACAGCTCTGGATATGACGTATCTCTCAAAAGGTTTTGAAGACTTTATTGAAATGCTAAATAAGGACCATAGAAAGATGTATTTACTTTTGCAGAATAATTACGACGTTATTAAAAATATGGTTTTACTGCCAAATCATGCTGTTGGGTTTTTTTTTTTTCAAAGAAATTTTGCAGATGTGTGTGTGTGTACAAGCAAAGTTTCATTTAAAATGTATTCTTTCTCTTTTACTTAGAAAAAGAATCCAGGGAATGGCTTTCTCTGTTTCCATCAGGCTAATCAGAAAGTGATGAGGAGATTGTCATGCTGATCTCTGTGGGAATGTTGTCAAAAAATTCCATACTTAACTCACTTTCGAAATGCAATGTAGCTATTCTTATGGAAAGCTCTGCAAGTTTAGAATATCGAAAAGTACTTCTCAAAGGTAGACCAGATATTTTCAAGGGTCTGTTGCTATTTAATTCAGCATATTAAAAAAGCATAAGATTAATGAAAGCATGATATTATCCTAGAATGGGTCAGACAGCATTATTCAGTTGCACAACTATAGGCAGTACTCCTATCCTCTCTGCCACCAGCTGTCCTGAAAACCCTGTGTGGTAAGTGATGAGGATGAACAGGTGAGAGTACGGTTATTTCACCACCAGCACTTGCATATGCCTCACTGTTGGACCTATTTGTATGAAGTTCAACAGACTGTCATTGATTTTCTCAAGTTCTTTTCTCCAGATTTTTTTAAATTTTAGTTTCAAATCAGGTATTTATGGCAGTTACTCCAAAACAGGTTATTTCTTTGTATAAATCAGAAGCTATCAGTTCCTTGAACATCTATCACTCCATTTTTTTCTTGGTCTCCTGAGAGTGAGAACTGGAAAGTAAGCAGCAGTAGGGCAAACCAGATGAGAAAAAAGAAAGAAAAAAAGGAAACCGAGTTTTTTTTTTTTTACCACTTACTCTGTACCAGACATCTAATATATTTTGTCTCATTTAATATTCACAGAAAACTTTTAGGGCAGTTGTTATTATTACACCTATTTTATAGATGATAATAAAGAGAGTTGAAGAAGTTTGTTTTTTCCCCTGAGTCCCTACAGCTAGTAAATGGCGGACAATATTCAGATACAGCCAATCTGACACCAAAGCCAGTATTTCTTCCATTTAACTGCATGGCTTCCTAATTGTAGCTTTTGGTGAATGACATAAGTGGTTCATATCAAAACATGTGTACCAGATCTGAGTTTAGTTTATTTAATTCATGGACTCACTGACTCATCCTGAGATAGTTTTGCAATAAAGAAATCATCCAAGCTGCAATGCTTCCCAAAATGCCTGCCTATGCAGGGATGCAGCAGGTGAAGATTAGGTGTTTGATGATACTATGGCAAGATGGTAAGTATTAAAACCCTGCATGGAGCAACTGGGTTGGTGACAGAAAAAATAAATTAGCCATAACACAGCACTGAGTGATCATTACTAGCAAACTAATTTTAATATGTGCCAAATATTACCAATATTAAGCTTAAATTAATGTTGAACTCTTGAGCTGCAGATATAGGATGCCTCATAGTTTTTCCATGGCACTAAGATGCAACTGAGCCTATAATTGTGGTTAGGTCATCCACCTTCCAGTATTGGAGCAACTGAAAGAACTTAGAGTTAACTATTTGTGTGTGTGTGTGTGTGTGTGTGTGTGTGTGTGTGTGTGTGTGTGTTGGGTGAAATGGGGAGTAAGGTTGAGTTGTCTGAGTGAGCTATTAATGATAATTCTGGAGAATATCTTTCTGAATTAGAGAGATGTATTAATTTAAAAATAAAAGTAATGTATTTTATGTTCACATTGGTATGTATTATAAATTAAGATACAAACAAAGACAAATACGTAAAACAAGGAAACTTAATGAAAAATGTTAGTTTACTGTAGCCCATTAGACCATAATCTATAATGATGACATATACATATATGTATATTCCCCGTGTTAGAATCAATTGGTAAGCAAAAGAGATGAAGGCATACTTAATTTCTTGAGCACTTGGTTTGAAAAACAAGAGATGAAGGCATACTTAATTTCTTGAGCACTTGGTTTGAAAAACAAAAACTCTTTTAGAGTAGTTACTTCTTGCTCATAATTAAGACACTGTATATCCGTGTTGAAAACATTTTATCAAACTTTGTTAAGATGAATCACATGTGCAAAGTTGTTAAGAGCTTTGGTTCTAGGGGCGCCTGGGTGGCTCAGTCGTTAAGTGTCTGCCTTCGGCTCAGGGCATGATCCCAGGGTCCTGGGATCCAGCCCTGCATCAGGCTCCCTGCTCCACTGGGACCCTGCTTCTCCCTCTCCCACTCCCCCTGCTTGTGTTCCCTCTCTCACTGCCTCTCTCTGTCAAATAAATAAATAAATAAATCTAAAAAAAAAAAGTTTTGGTTCTGGAATCAGAGGAACACTGACCTGGTTTAAAGTCTCAGCTTTGCAACTTATCACTTTTGTGACCTTGGGCAGGTTTCTTAACTTCTCCTGAAGCTCACTCTCCTCATTTGTAAAGTGGGTTTATAGAGAGAATTATATTAAATCATGTATGAAAAGTGACTGTTATATACTAGGTGATTAAAATATAATCCCTTGTCTTATACATATTAGACTCAGTTTCCTTATATGTGAAATGAGGATGATGATACCTCTCTTAAGCTATTTCAGGGCAGCTGAGAAATTTAAATATGATAATTATGTGAAACTACTTTGCAATCTGTAAATCACTTTACATATATTAGGCTAATGGAACAGTGGGTGATATTTCAGCGGCAAGAGGACTTTAGGGCACATTTTAAATAGTGCTGTGTGGGTGGTCACCTATTCCACCTACACGTAAGGCCTCTTTTCATTTCCTGAATCATTAAGGTGGGGAGGATTAGCTACACTATTTAAAAAGCCCCATGGTGTAAATAATTTAAATTTTTCAATTGGTGCTACATATATCTCACCCATTGTGGTATTTAATGCAGTAGCTCCGTTAAATAAAGAGTCTGCATTTTTGTATTTGACTATATATTTAATTAGGTTTTGGAATCTTGTGTTTCACAGCAGGAAGTCTTGTGTTTCACTGAAAGCTCCTGCTATGATTAGAATGAAAAGCCTGAAAAAAAAAAAAGAAGGTTGCTTTGGCTTCCTGATAGTGAAGATTTGATTGATTCTCATTTTGCTACGTTAGAGAAAAAAATAGTTTTTCCCATTCCGGTTGTAACCCCCTTACCCGATCCCTCTCAAGTGGTCAAATAAATAATGCTGAAGAAAGTGGTAACATTTTAATAGACTGACTGTAATTCAGTGTTCAAGAAAATTTTCTCATGAAACTCAAAATGAAAATAATAATAAAGTCCATCCAGAGAGATCATTCTTAATTCTTGTCTGAATTATGTTGTGTTCCTATGTTGTTACGCTTGTTCAGAGGTCCTGGATAATTACAAGCGCTGTGGAGTCATTTATTTACCTTTATTTTTGAAGTGTTTCAGATCTTCGACTTTTCATTTTTAGAGTAATGAATTGATATGTGTGTTTATTTAGGGGAAGAATTCATCAGAAGAAAAGATCAGACTATGGGCTTGACAATGGGAAAGTGCCTCTTGGAAGATTATTAGCAGATAACAGGAATCCTACTCAGATACCAAAGTCTCAACAATCCTCTAGTAATATCTGAACCAAAGTGATGAACCCTTCTAGAGGCACTGGGTCATTCTGCATATGGCCAAACCAGAGCAAGGGGTGATATGGGCTATTGCACTATTTCAGGTAACCTATACATTTATTTATGTCTGTGGTTCCCAAATTTTACTGAGTAACAGATTCATTTGGGGATCTTATTAAAATAGCAGGTTCCTGGGGTCCACCTCCAAGATTCTCATTTAAATGATTGTAGTGGTATCCAGTTATCTGCAGTTGAAATATTTACTGATTCTTATGTAGTGGTCTTCAGATCACAACAGAGAAATACTGACTAGATGGTCTTATGGCCTTGAAGTCTAGCCTTCTGGGGATGAACTCAGCCTTCTGGTGGGCACTCTTATTCTCCAGATCTAACCTACAGACCAGATATGGGAGCACTAAAACATAAAACTTTTTGATGATAACCAATGCCTCAGTTCTTGTTGTTCCATAACCTCCAAATATGATTACTTTTGAACAGATGTGTTGAGTTTAGTTCATCTAGAGCAGCAATTCTGAAAGTGTGGTCTGGGGAAAACTAGAGTTAACAAGATCTTTTTGGGGAGTCCACAAATTCAAAATATTTTCACTATTTTATGAAGACATTATTTGCTTTTTTCATTCTTACTCTCTTAAGAGTATATAATAGAGTTTTCCAGAGGCTACATGATATGAGATGTCACTGCTTCGATGACTAATGCATATGTGCTTGTATGGGAGACTATGGACTCTGAGAAACAAACTGAGGGCTTCAGAGGGGAGGGGGGTGGGGGAATGGGATAGACTGGTGATGGGTAGTAAGGAGGGCACATATTGCATGGTGCACTGGGTGTTATACACAACTAATGAATCATAGAACCTTGCATCAGAAACCAGGGTTGTACTGTATGGTGACTAACATAATGTAATAAAAAAACATAAAAAAAATAAAATAAAATACTCTCAGTTTTAGTTTATAATGTGATAAATATTGATAGATGTAACCTCCCTAAACAAAAATTCATTGTGGAGTTCTGAATAATTTTTAAGAGTGTAAAATGGCCCATGGGGCACCTGGCTGGCTCAGTATGTAGAGCCTGAGACTTTTTTTTTAATGATTTTTTATTATATTATGTTAGTCACCATACAGTACATCCCCGGTTTCCGATGTAAGGCTCTATGATTCATTAGTTGTGTATAACACCCAGTGCACCATGCAATACGTGCCTTCCTTACTACCCATCACCAGCCTATCCCATTCCCCCACCCCCCTCCCCGAGCCTGAGACTTTTAATCTCAGGGTTGTGGATTTGAGCCCCACACTGGGTGTAGAGATTGATGTGGGAAACAAAGGCAGAAGAAAAATTATTAAATTTCCTTACTACGTACAGTTGATGGACAAGTCCTTAAAACAGGCAGAGTGACATTCCTCTAGGGACTCAACTGCCTGGATGTTACTACTTTGCTAAGGGCAAAAGCAACCTTAGCCCAACCCCCAGGATCCTGTAAGTCTACTTTAACATATAAAAATTTCTTTGGAAACTTCCTTTATCTCTACCACCCAAGATATGTGCTGGCAATCATCCCTCAAGCATATGGCCTACCAATATACATCTGAAGGGTCTCATGACTAAGGTTTTATTTTATTTTTTTATTTTTTTAAAGATTTATTTATTTATTTGACAGAGAGAGAGACAGCCAGCGAGAGAGGGAACACAAGCAGGGGGAGTGGGAGAGGAAGAAGCAGGCTCCCAGTGGAGGAGCCTGATGCAGGGCTCCATCCCAGAACTCCGGGACCACGCCCTAAGCCAAAGGCAGACGCTTAATGACTGAGCCACCCAGGCGCCCCCATGACTAAGGTTTTATTAGACAGTAATAAATGACTTTTTCCCACCAATAGCTACCCCTCTCAAGGTCTTGGAAACCTTGCTTCCAAAATTCCTTAGAGACTTACACTCTCCCTACCCCTCCCAACTTGAAAGTATATAATGGGCCACTCCTCATGACCCCAGTGCAGCTCTTTCTGCCCATGGTTCCTGTACACTGTGCTTTAATAAAACCACTTTTTTGCACCAAAGACAACTCAAGAATTCTTTCTTGGCCGTTGGCTTCAAACCCTAATGTCTTTCCTACATCAAAGATTACTTAATTTTTTTAAAATCTTAAAAAAAAAAGAGTGTAAAGTGGTCCTGAAGCTAGCATCCATCTTGTCTGTTCAGATGAAAGAATAAACACTAGAGATCATATTGGGCCAGTTAAGGAACCTGTAGGAATGCAACCCCACTAGCTTACAAGTAGTTAATCAGCACCACCCTAAAGATATAATCATCAGATATACTTAATGAAATCTGTAACATAAAGAATAAAGGTATTTTTTCAGATTGCAAGTATCTTGAAATGGAAAAGACCTCCAGGGAACCAGATGAAGCAGCACCAGAGCACCTGCTAGCATGACTTCATGGGCCTCCAATTAATGGCATTCACCTACTCAGTAGATCCCTGTCCCAAATTTTGCCCTTAAAAACCCTCACTTGCAAACCATCAGAGAGTTTGGAACTTTAGAGAATTATCCCTCCCACACCGCCCTTACCCCCCTCATTCTCCTGGGTGGCACCACACAAATAAATAGCTTATCTTCTTTCACTGCAAAAGCTCAGTGTCAGTTTTTATTTGCTTACTGTGTATCAGGTGGATGAACTCTTGTTCCATTCAGTTTTAGCCCGAGATCAAAAAGTTTTAAAACTTATGTTTTATTTAATGAAGCACAGTTTTATTATTTTTTAAATTTTTTAAATTTAATTAATTTATTTGACACACAGAGAAAAAGAGCAAGTAGTGGGAGCAGCAGGCAGAGGGAGAGACAGAAGCAGACTCCTCACTGAGGAGGGAAGCCGGATGTGGGGCTTGATCCCAGGACCCTGGGATCATGACCTGAGCTGAAGGCAGATGCTTAACCCACTGAACCACACAGGCACCCCAACCAAGCATAGTTTTAAATGTGCATCATTTAATGTAAATTGATGAAATTGCTCCCAAATCTCATGGAAATTTTGAACTTTGTTAAAACATTTAGATTCTTAATTTTTTCATCCTTTTATAAATCCCTAAGATGGAAATGGGTAGTATAAGGCAAGTCAACAATTACTGACTAATCAGATGTCTCCTGTATTATCAATACTATGTAAGCCACTATATATGAGATAAAAATATATTTTGGCTTGAGGAACTTACATTCATTTGGGGAAATAAAAATAAGTTATATTAAATAAATGTCTAATTGTAGAATGTTTACATTTTTTTCCTTAAAATTAATCAAAGGCAAAGACGGGTGGAAACTAAGCAATCTAATCACAGAGGATTTCTCAGGAGAGGCAAAACTGCAGTTCTACTTCAAAGGATGAAAAGGATTTGAATAGGAAAAAAAAAGTTCTCAAATTAAATCTATTCATAAGAACTACTACAAATAGACTTTAAGGGGGATTTTAATTTTCATTCTTGAATCTTTCTATATCGTTCGATTTTTTAACTTAACATCACTTCACTAAAAATAACATATTTTCAAACAACAAAGAATATTATCTCCAAGATCTAAAATGATATCCAGACTATTTGGGCCTGAAACATGCTAAAACACCTGCCTCAGTGTCTTAGAAATTAAGAAAAAGCTGTTTTTCCAGTGGAATTAACTCAAATAATTATCACAGACTTCCCGCCCCCCCCCCACCTTTGGCCTTTGACCAGAGCCACATAGAAAATTGTTACCAAAGCCTGGCTTCAAAATCAGATATTCCCTTTGTTTTTACTCTATGTAGCTACCTCATTTTTATATACTTCTGGGTAAATTTGTATGTTTTGACTCTGTTTTATGTATTTTTAACTGGTCAGATTATTTTGGACTGAAGGCATGTGGTGAGACTCAAGCACTCTCCAGGGAGCTCCAGCTAACATTATATATGGAATGTCTAGTTCCTGGATTGCTTGGTCCCAGAGCTCTGTAATGGCTATTGGGAACTTCTCCAACTGCTCCAGAGAAAGAACTAATAATGTCTTTTCTCTATTCAGTGCTGACAATGGCTTGCAATTCACTTCAAAATCTCCTCATGACGACCCCTTTCTATTATAATGAAGAGGAAAATTACCCAGAGCAGTCCCAGGCGGGCAGGCCCCAGTAGATAGAAAGTTACTAGAAAGAGCTAGAGATAACCAGCCTTTTCTGCTTCCGTAAACAGGCTTTCCGCCTAAGGCAGCCCCCCACCAGTTTAAACCCACCTACCAGCAGTCAGCATAGCCCTTGAAACCTGACCCTTTGCACTCCCCTATAAAACCTCTGTAATTCCCACTGCTCCAGGCTAAGAATTTCAAGCTCCAGCTCCTCTGGGTCCGCCTGCGGAAAATAAACTCAAGTTCTCCTACTAAACTCAAGTTCTCCTGCTTCTCCCAGTGTTGCTTGGTCTCTCACCAGTCTGATTTTTATTTTATGCAACATTTATAGCAGTAAATGAAAGCAGTAGTTCCTGCTTTTGCTAAATTCATCAGACTTTATTTTTATACTAGAGAAAAAAAATCACCTTTATTATTACGTTTGGGTCCTTTTAGCTCTGTTGTGAAGGACCCTGAAAAACTTTCCCAAGGGTCTCTGGGTATTTATATTCCTATGTGATTACTGTGCATCATATTGCACCATTGTTTGGCTTCCATGAGATTAAAATAACAAAAAAAAATTGATTTCTTGCCCTCTCCACCCTGTATTTTCAAGAAAATTTCACCATGATTTCATTGGACTTGAGAAAACAGCAAGGGAAAGAAAGTTTTAATTATGCAAATATAAAAACCATAAAAGGGAGGGGTACACACCAGATAGATTTGATGAAAGCTCAGCCTCCTTTTCAATATTTACTGCTTGTCACCAAATTAAATTACAGATTATATTTAGTAAGAGGATTACAACATTTAAACAAATAATAACTTTATGCAGCAAAACCTAATTATATTTGTTTAGTCTTGTGCTTTGGATCACTCATAGGAAAGAGATTTGGAATTGCCAATAAAAAGTTCTTAGTATTCATTATATCACTAACCAGTGTAGGGGATCAGAACCAGTTGCCCTAAAATGTGCCATTTCAGTTTGCAGATATTTCAAGGTGAAAATAATCAAGATTCAGGAAGAAACTGACTTTCCCACTAACTGCTTAAAAGAATTTAGATAAAGTACCTGCTCCAGGAAAAGAGCTATCACCATAGATAACTACATTATAATAAGAACTAAGGGTGGTAGGCAAGAATTTAGCAAAATCTGTTAAAATTCCTCTCAATGTCCAACTGTTTCTGTGTAGCCCAGAAAACACTTGTTTGCCAAAAACTTACTCTTTTTCATCTTCCAATGAATTGCTTTCCTTCCCTTTGAGGTCCCAGACCCTTCCCTTTCTCCTTAGTTCAGAATGTCTATACCTCATTTTACCTGTCTTGGGAAACTCTCATGTTTATGTGGATTCCCCATACGTATGTAATGTAATTAAATTTGATTCTCTACTGTTAATCTCTCTCATGTCAATTTAATTCTTACATCAGCCAGAAGACTCTTGAGGGGTGCAGGAAAAGTTTTTCTCTTCCACACCTTATTATTTGCTAACAGAAGCTACATTTTATTTACATTATTTATTTATTTATTTATTTATTTTAGTAATCTCTACACCCAGTGAGGGGTTTGAATTCATGACCCTGAGATCAAGTGTCACAGGCTCTTCCAACTGAGCCACCCAGGAGCTCCCTGAAGCTACATTTTAGATTCCACTGTCTTCTAAACCCAAATTAAGATATGATACATCTACAAAATCATTTTCCCTCATGGCTTAGGTGAATTCACAGTTGATGGTACTCAACATTCTGTTATAAAAAAAAATTACAGTACAAAGTTAACTTAGAGATGAGATTTTTAGAAATGTAATACAGTTTAAATATAAATTCATTTCATGGCAACATAACAGAATATACTACCATATAAGGAAATTTCTGTAAAAGGAAAACTGATGCTATAGGGTCTTTAAAACTTAAAGGTGTAAAGAGAACTTATTAAGCAAATGTGGCATTATATTTTATCCCTGTGAACTTAATATGTGCATTAATATAAGCATAAACATATTCCATCTACCTGTCAAAGATTTAAAGGGTTGAAATATTAAGTACCTCAGTGCTGGTTGGTTTGTTGTTACTAAAACATTCTATAGACATTTTATCTAAAGTTTAGAACCCAGAAGCAGTGACAGCAAACAAAAATTCATAAACATCTACTGTTTAGAAAGTTAAACATACTAAAAAAGATTATGCCAAGATTATTACTGAGGTAAACAGTAAGCATCTTATGAAATCTTTTGGGAATGTGAACTAATGCAAGGTACACCATTATTAGGGCTATAACCAAAATCTTGAGAGTTGCAAACCATGCTGATAAAGGTCTTCCACACTTGTAAGTCAGGGAACAACAATTGTATTGCCATTTTTGCTGAAAACTTACTTTTAACTGCTCTCTGAAATTACCCATACCCCATGCACATCTACTGAAAATTAGTTTGAAAATCATGCCACTGATCTCTTAAATAGCTTATACTACTTTAAGTACAAGTGAATGAAATGAACTACTGAGGTCAAAGGTGATACTCAGTAAAAAGGTTTTGCCTCTTTCGTTGAAAATATGCACCCATACACAGCAAAAGATGTGTATGTGTAAGATCAGATAGGACCTAGAAAACAGTAAGAGAAGATGGTAAGAAGAAACACAGAGAAAAGTAGGCCTAATGCAAAGACAAAATGTCAAATGCCTAATTCTTCTGAAGATTTTGAAGGAAGCAAAAAATAAAAGTCTGGTCAGAAGTCACAGGCCAAGTTCCACAAATGTTTATTCTGCTGTTTATGTTTTTTGTTGTTGTTGTTCTGGAATTTAAAATAACTCTGAAAAAACTATTGGACCAAAAAAAAAAAAAAGAGAACTGACTACTGGGAGGTGAAAATTGATGATAAGTACTATTGTTAGCAAGCCATCTAGCTCAACTATAGACCCGCAGTTAAAACCAGAAATAGACAACGGGGTGCCTGGGTGACTCAGTCCTTAAGCATCTGCCTTCAGCTCAGGGCATGATCCCGGCTTTCTGGGATCAAGCCCCACATCAGGCTCCTATGCTGGGAGCCTGCTTCTTCCTCTCCCACTCCCCCTGCTTGTGTTCCCTCTCTCGCTGGCTGTCTCTCTCTCTGTCAAATAAATAAATAAAAATCTTAAAAAAAACCACAGAAATAGACAAGACTGCTTAACTCATGCTCTAACCTAAACCCATCAAGCTTGTTTCCCACTGCATCTTCTTAAGGCATTGATGAAGGTGTTTTACAATGACCTGGACATCCCAACAGCCAGACCAGAAAAATCCTGATAGCAATGGAATGCCTAGAAGACCACACCTACATGTCCCGTTCCCTATCCAAGATCATGGGCCGAACACATACCAACCCCCACCCATAATCATGCACTCTTTGCCTGTTCTCTTGTAGGTATCCCTCTGCCCCAACCTTTCTATAAAATTCTAGGTGTCTATCTTGTGGGTGGAGAGGTCAATTGTTAAGCCTTGAGCCTGCCACCTCCCCCCACTGCTGGCACCGAAACAAATTTCTCCCTCTTCCCTGAACCCTCATTTCTTGAGTTATTGGCTTCTTTTGTGACAAATTTATCCAAGTTTGTTCTGCAACATTGTTGGCAAACCCAGCCAAGAGCTATGCCTTTGATTTGTCTAGCCCTCTTGGGATTCCCTGGGATGGAGCAGTTGGCCACAACAGCACACTAAGGCTCAACAATTGTTTCTTGAGTTAGTGGCTGTGATAGATCTTGTGGTAACACTATAGTGAAATTAATTTACAACCACCTAGGTTTTCCCCCCAATTTCTGAGCTAATTACTTTTGTTTATAATGGAAATTCACCTAATTTTATGGAGTTCAATTTTACTAATTGTGAATTCTAAGTGTGACTTTCGATACAATTTAGTGTTTACAAAACTATTTTAAAAAGTATTTTATTTATTTATGAGAGAGAGAGAGGCAGAGAGAGAGAGCATGAGCCAGGAGAGGGACAGAGGAAGAGGGAGAAGCACACTCTCTGCTGAGCTTGGAGCCCCACTTGGGAGATCATGACCTGAGCTGAAGTCAGCCATTTAACCAACTGAGCCACCCAGGTGTCCCCAAAACCATTTTTAATGCTACTTACCAATTCTTTCCTCTTTTAAAGAGACAAGTGGAAAATAAGAACACACATAACTAATAACCAGAATCATGGGAAATGGCAGTTGTAATTAATACTCTAGTGAGCTAAGGATAAAAATAGAAATGTTCTAATTTATCTAGGTAGGAAGTGACTGAAATTTTCCCTTAGTGAGTCCTTGAATATAGTGGTAAAGGGTAATGGCCCAAGAATTACCGGTGTGACATTGGATAAATTATTTACCTTCCCCTAACTTCAGTTTCTTCATTTGTAAAATAATATTACCAATCTTATAGGGTCATTGTGAGAATTAAATAAAACAGTGAACATAAAATATTTAGCACTGTGCCTGGTAAATAGTCATTATTCAATAAACTTGTTACATCATTTAGGCAGAAATTTCCCAGATTTATAATATAGCTTTTGGAAATACTAAAATATTTACTCTTGTAATTATTGCCCTGTACTTCCAAAATAGGCATCCCTCTGTATTTGATCTCTAGTTACCTGTACTCAACTTATGCAAACTCAGAAAACAAATATTTGGACAGCTAGTCTCATCTGAAATTAAATATTCTATTGCCTTGGCTAATATATGTCCCTTAGTTGGCATGGAAATGCTTATGTTGCCAGAGGGAGGGTATTTCTTCGTAATTCATAAGTGTTTCCACAGTTGTCAGTTTTAAAGAGTTGGAATAAAGAGAATTCCTTGTTTGGAGTCATGCTTAAACATGGTATCTTTGCAGACTTATTTATACTCATCAAACATTTATTGAAGATAGCCTATGAGTTAGGCATTTTTCCTAGCACTGTGTTGGGAGCAAGAATTCCTGTTCTGGGGGCGCCTGGGTGGCACAGCGGTTAAGCGTCTGCCTTCGGCTCAGGGCGTGATCCCGGTGTTATGGGATCGAGCCCCACATCAGGCTCTTCCGCTATGAGCCTGCTTCTTCCTCTCCCACTCCCCCTGCTTGTGTTCCCTCTCTCGCTGGCTGTCTCTATCTCTGTCAAATAAATAAAAAAATCTTAAAAAAAAAAAAGAATTCCTGTTCTGTCATGGATCCTCCTAACTGGAATAGGAATCAAATTGACACGAGACAGATTAACAGGAGAAAATCAAATTTATAGGTGTTCATACAGAGAATCCACACAGACACGGAAATTCCAAAGACATTTGGAAAAATGAGGCATATATGTCATTCTGAACAAAGGAAATGAGGGTAGGACTCTGGCATTCCAGAGATAAGGAATGTATTTCACCAGGTGGTAAGAAGAGCAGATGTTTGCTAATTAGATGTTTGCCCTACCATAACAATGGGTCACTCAGATAAAATTTACCTCTGTTAAGAGATAAATAAGAGTTATCTCTGTTTACAATTCTTATTCTGGGAAAGAACCCCACTTTAGATTCTTCTGTGTGGTTAAGGGAGGGCAAAGTTTCTCAAACCCACAGAATCTCAAGTGCCTTTAAGTCAAAATAATCCACACTTTAAAGTGGTGCATTTGGTGGGGAGGGAATGTGCCCTGAAACCCTTCAACTGGGGTGGTGGACAAGTTTAGTGAAATCTAAGTCTTCTTGAAGTTGATAGTACATAAATATTGGGTGGCGCAGTTGGTTAAGCAACTGACTTGGTTTTGGCTCAGGTTGTGATCTCAGGGTTGTGAGGTTGAGCTCTGCATGGGGCCCCACACTCAGTGCAGAGTCTTCTCAAGACTTTCTCTCCCTCTGCCCCTTCTCCCATGCTCATGTCCACTCTCTCTCTCTCTCTCAAATAAATAAATAAATCTTTAAAATAAAAGAATTTCACTAAGTTTAATTTCTTCTTATTATTTTATTTTAATTAGCTTTTTATGTTCTTCTAAAATTCTTTTTGCCTCAACAAGATTGAGCTACTCTTCCTTCTCTCTAATCAATCACAGTTGATTTCTCAACATTAAGTAATCATTTGGTGCGTTTTGTAAACTCAGTATGCGAAAAGTGTAGTATATTAATTTGAGTTGTGACAGGAATCAATTAGAAAAAAATGGGCTTGGAGTAGAAATATGTTCTAGTCCTGGCTATGACACTAACTTATTTGTGTAAATTGGGGATGCTGGGGAGGAAGAATTTTCTCTGCCTTTCTCTGGACTAAGAATCAAATTGACATGACAGGGCGCCTGGGTGGCACAGCGGTTAAGCATCTGCCTTCGGCCCAGGGCGTGATCCCGCCGTTACAGCATCGAGCCCCACATCAGGCTCCTCTGCTATGAGCCTGCTTCTTCCTCTGCCACTCCCCCTGCTTGTGTTCCCTCTCTTGCTGGCTGTCTCTATCTCTGTCAAATAAATAAATAAAATCTTTAAAAAAAAAGAATCAAATTGACATGAGATAGATTAGCTGGAGAAAATAAAATTAATAGCATGTTTACATATGGGGAATGCACATAGATATGGAGATTCCTAAGACAGTGAGGCAACACGATGCTCGCTCGTATTAGCTAAGGAAAGGGGAAGGCATCTAAAGATACAAACAGGAGAAAGACCATTATTAGGAAGGAGAAAGAAGATATTTAGAAAACAAAGGTTGCCCTATTATGTAAGTAAGTTTCTCAGGTAAAGAAGAATCTCTGTTAATAGCTTTGTCCCTGGTATAAGCAGGCAGTTGAGGGGTAGCTAAAGAGTTTTTCCTGAATTCATGGGGTTTTGACTGCTTTTAACTGAAAATAATGTTTATGGCCAAAGGGCCCACTTTGGGGCAGCCTGCCTGTGGCCCTACAGGGTTCAAATTGAGACATTTGATCTCTCTAAATTTTAATTTTCCCATTTGTAAAGTGAAAGAATTTAATAATCTTTCTGGCTTTATGCTACTAGAAGCAGAACCTGAACTTGGTAGAGCTCATTATTGGATGGATTTAGGTATACTACTGTTCAAATTATGTTGGTTTTAGGTCTGATAACTATTCCATTGAAGTCTTATTTAATATAGCTTATTGATATGGACTTTAGTTCTGTTTCCAAAATAGTAAAGTACTATGGTATAAATGTTTGTGTCCTTCCCAAATTCATGTTGAAAACATAATGCCCAAAGTGATGGTATTAGCAGGTGAGGACTTTGGGATGTGATTAAATCATGAAAGTGGAGCCCTCATGATAGCGCTTTTATTAAAAAAAAGAGGCCTCAGAGAGGAAGTTTTCCCTTCTACCATGGAAGGACACAGCAAGAAACTGGCAGTCTGCCACCTGGAAGAGGACCTTCACCAGACCCCTACCATGTTGGCATTCTGATCTTGGACTTCTAGCCTCCAGAACTATGAGAAATATATTTCTGCTGTTCATAAGCCACACAATCTGTGGTATTTTGTTATAGCAGCCTAAACAGACTAAGACAGAAAATCATACTGTGAATGGAGTGCTGCTGTAACAAATATCTGAAAATGTGAAAGTGACTTTGGAACCATGTAATGAATATAGACTAGAGGGGTTTTGAGATGCATGCTTGAAAAAGCCTACATTACCATGAAGGGACTGTTAAGTGCGATTCTAGTGAGAGCTCATGAAAAGAGGAGTACTGTAAGAGAAAACCTCCATCTTCTTAGAGAATATCTAAGTGGTCATGAACAGAATGTTGGTCGAAATATGGGTAGTAAAGGCCGTTTTGATTGGGTCTCAGATGGAAATGAGGAATCTATCAGAGACTAGAGGAAAGGTGATCTTTGTTATAAAGTGGTAAAGAGCTTGGCTGAATTGTGTTCCTGCCAATGTTTTGCCAAATGTTTTGTGGAAGGTAGAACTTGTGAGCAATAACATTAAATATTTGGCTAAGAAAATATCTAAACAAAGTGTTGAAGGTATGGCTTGGCTTCTCTTGAATGCTTATAGTAAAATGGGAGAAGAGAGAAATAATTTAAGATGGAATTGTTAATCAAAAGGGGAGCAGAACTTAAAACTTTGGAAACTCTTAGCCTATATCATATTGCAAGAGAGAGAGAGGAAGAAAGCATGACTTTATTCATAAGGATATTAGTATGGATGTGAACCACAGACTAAATCAGCCACTCCAGCAGGAAAACAGTCAGTTTGAACTGAACAAGAAGAAGAAAGGAATGAAGGAAGTTTCTCTCACTTCTTAGATTTTATAAGGCAGGACCATGGAGCTCTTTGACAGAGAATGTGCGCTACTTTTCAGAACAAAGGAAGAAGATCCCCAACAGTGATTCACTTCAGAGATCATCAGGGTTCCCTGTTGAGTTTCAAAAGTGAGGAGGGGCATCTCCTGGTTTCAACAAGCCAGATGATCCTTGCCCAAAATTGTGGGGACCAAACCCCAGCAAAGTCATGGTGAGTGTTAACCTCTACCTAGATTTGGAATGATGAAACCTCCTGGAACCCAGGGCATACAACCCAGGCATAGAGCCTCTGTAAGGGCATGGCTGCTGCAGAGAGCTTTGACTAGAGCAAAGCCCAATAGAGCTGTGGGGGGTGGGGCTGCCCCTGTGACCCCAGACCAGTAAGACACCGGTGTTTGATTCCAGGCTAGGACAGCCACAGGCACACAACTAGAATCCTATAGGCATTGCATAGGCAGCACCCAGCAAAATTGTGGGGTTGGGGAATGCCCTGGTGTATCTGGAAGCAGAACTGCCACCCTAGAGTGTAGGTAAGGCTGGGCATCAAGCCAAGGAAAACTGTTCTCAAGATTTGAGGTTTAGTGATCACCCTTTTAGGTTTTGGATTTACTTTGGACCTGTTACTCCACTTTTCTATTTCTCCTTTTTGGATTGGGAATGTCTACTCTGTGCCTAGTCCACCATTGTATTTTATGAGCACCTAACTTGTTTTATGGCACAGGTTCTCAGCAGGAGAGGAATTTGCCTCAGGATGAATCATAACTTGAGTCTCATCTAGGATATCTGATTTCGATGAGATTTAGATGAGACTTTGAACTTAGACTTTTGAGTTGATAACGTGAGAAGAACATGGATTTTGAGGGGATCAGGGGTAAAATGCTGTGGTCTGAATTTGTGTCCCCCCACAAATTTGTATGTTGAAAACCTAATGCCCAAGATGATGGTATTAGGAGATGGGGCCTTTGGGAGTTGATTAGGTCATCATGAATGGGATTAGTGCCCTTACAGAAGAAGCTTCAGAATTAGCTTGCCCTTTCCATCATGTGAGGACATAGTAAAAAGTTGTCAGTCTGCAACTTGTAAGAGAGGCTTTACCAGTACCATATTACTCTTGGCCCTAATCTTGGACTCTCAGACTCCACAGCTGTGAGAAGTAAATGTTGTTTATAAACTACACAGTCTATGGTATTTTGTTATACAAGCCTGAACAAACAAAAACACAAAGATATAAGATACATTATTCTTATCAAGGGAGAAAAAACCTTTTAAAGGGCTAATTACAGTCCTAGTTGTATGAACATAGTCTTCTCTCTTCCCCATACTCTTCTCACGTGAATCAGTTGATGAAACATATAAACTAAATACAGTACCTGGTGAATAATCCTTTGTGCATAGAACTACTAATAGGCCACTCTGATGGGTAAGACTTGATTCATGCCACTAAGTTAATTCTTTCTAACTCCATGGGTACAGTCCTCTCTGAAAGGATTCAGACAATAGGTTAAATGTTTCCTTCACAAAGGGGCAATCCTCTAGTCCCCACAAAATTGAAGAGCCTTTTACTAGACATCCCACCAAAAATATGTCTATTCCTTGACAAATTGCTTGTCTCTTTCTTTGGCTAATATCCAATAGGAGAAAAGGACAGCTTCACTCTTTTCGTTCTTTCTTTTCTTTCTTCCTTCCTCTTTCCCTTCCTTCCTCCCTTCCTCCCTTCCTTCCTCTCTTTCTTCTTCTTCTTCTTCTTCTTCTTCTTCTTCTTCTTCTTCTTCTTCTTCTTCTTCTTCTTCTTTTCTTTCTTTCTTTCTTTCTTTCTTTCTTTCTTTCTTTCTCTCTTTCTCTTTCTTTTTTCATTTTCTTTCTCTCTCTCCCTCTCCCTCTCTTTCTCCTTTTATCTTACAGCATGCTTATTTCACTATTGGCCTCACACATTTAGGCTATGCACACATATATTTACTTATATACACTGGAAGCATAAATGACTGCAAGGAACTCCTGAGAGATCACTTAATGGTTTTTAGGAAGGTTAATAAATTACCCACCCTTCCTTCTTTTTACCTTGTTACTCTTTAATTTGTGAATATAAGTATTTTTTGATATCTAACTCACATATAATAAAATGTATCTTCAGTATTCCATTTGAGTTTTGATAGTTGTGTAAATCCATATAATCACTACATAAAGCAAAATGCAGATGAACATTTCCATCATCTCAGAAGTTTCTTTCATGTTTCTTTCCAGTCAATTCTCCCTCCACTCAGAGGCAGTTGCTTTCTAATTTTTATCACTGTAGAATAGTTTTACCAGCTCTAAAATAATTATTTATTTATTTATTTTTAATTTTATTTATTTGACAGAGAGAAAGAGCAAAAGCAGGGGGAGTGGCAGGCAGAGGAAGAGGGAGAAGCAGGCTCCCTGCTGAGCAGAGAGCCTGATGTGGGGCTCCATCCCAGGACCCTGAGATCATGACCTGAGCTGAAGGCAGATGCTTAACCTATTGAACCTGCCAGGCATCCCTCTAAAATAATATTTTAATGTTATTATTAAGCATGAACTTTCTTATGCCTAAATTCTTTGTTTTTGAGACTTATCCAAGTTAGTGCTTGTTTCAGTAGTTTATTCTTTTTAATTGCTGTGTAGTATCCCATTGTATGAAAGTAGCACCATTTGTTTATCCTTTCTCCTGTTGATGGATCTTAGAGTTGCTTCTAGATTGGGGCTGTTATTAATAAATATGTTATGAAGTCTGTTATACAAGGTCTGTGTATGTATATATGCATATGTATTTGTTTTAGTAGACTTGAAACTGCTGCTGTTAGATGAGAAGGAAGTATGGCTTATGTTATATATAATGCTAGTGATAATTGAGAGAAAGTAGGATTACCTGTATTAATTTCAGACAAAACAAACTATAGAAAATAGAAAATTATTAGGAATAAATATGGAATTACATAATGATAAAGTGTCAATTTGCTAAAACATAACAATCCTTAATGTTTATACATCCAACAATAGAGTATCAAAATATATAAAACAAAAACTCAAAGAACCTCAAGAAAAAAGTACCATATGATTTCATTCATATGTGGAATTTAAGAAACAAAACAAATGAGCAAAGGGGAAAAAAATAGAGGGAACGAGACAAACCAAAAAACATACACTTAATTATAGAGAACAAACTGATGATTATCAGAAAGGAGGTGAGTGGGGGGACAGGTTAAATAGGTGATGGGGATTAAGGAGTGCACTTGTCATAATGAGCACTGAGTGATGTATGGAATTGTTGAATAACTAAATTCTATGCCTGAAACTAATGTAATATTATATGTTAACTAACTGGAATTAAAATAAAAGCTTAAAATAAAGAAATCCATTATTATAGCTGGGGACTTCAACAACACTTTCAGTAATTGATAAGTAAACCAAGCAGAACGTCAAGGACATAGTTGACCTGAGCAGCCCTATCAATCAGCTTGATCATATTGATATTTATAGAATATTCCATCTAACAACAGCAAAATAAATATTATTTTCATACTCACAAGGAACATTCTCCAAGATAGATCACATTCTGGGCAATAATACTTCAATAAATTTAGGGAAATGTAAATCATAAAAAGTTCTCAGAGTCCAATGGAATTAAACTAGAAATTTATAACCAAAAGGTAAAAGGAATATTAACAAATATTTAGAGATAAAATAACACAATAATTAAATATTTCAGTTTAATTAATTAATTAATTAACTACAATTCTTCAAAACTTGTGGCACACAGCAAAGACATTGCTTGCAGGGGAGTTAAGATGGCGGAGGAGTAGGAGACACCGTTTTCAGCCGGTCCCCTGAGTCGAGCTGAATAGGTACCAGACCAGCCTAAACAACCAAGGAACCAGCCTGAGACTCAGGTAGATGCATCTGGATCTCTACAAATGAACATCTCCAGCGCTGAGTATTGAGGTACAAAGCGGGGAGCCATGAAACCGTGCACAGATATCGGAAGATAAACGGAAGGGGGAGGGAGCTAATGCGTTCGGGCGCCAGGAAGCGGTAGCCACTTGCATGGGGGAGCGGGCGGGCTCCTGGTCGGCACCCGCAAAACAGCAGACTGAGACCGTGAGCTGGGTGCGCGTGCCACCAGGCATCTCTCGGAACACCGGAATCCTGGTGCGCTCACTGGATCCAGACTGAGACCGGGAGCTTCCAGAGCGCACGCGGGGCGGATGGCGGCTGGCAGCATTAGAAACACAAAGGACAGAGACGCGCCGGCCCTGGAAGTGAGGGCTGGGACGCCGGATGTGGGGCGCACATCCCGGGACGCTGCAGGGTTGAGCAGCACCAACAGAAACAGAGTTAAAGTGGCCAGAACATCAGTGGAGAATGGTCCGCAATCCCTCTGTTCTGAGACAGAGGCTGAGATTCGGCCGCTGCTGCTCTGACTCTCAGAAGAGGCACAGCAAACCGCCAGGGAAAGCCGCCAGAAAACAAAAGCCTGGAAATACCGGCTCAGAGAGTGCCCATCCCCATCCCCCCTCGCAGGGGACACGGAGACTCTACCCAAACAGGGTTGCCTGAGTATCGGTGCGGCAGCCCCCTCCCCCAGAACACAGAAGGCAGGCTGAAAAATCAAGAAGCCCACAACCCGGGCACCTGGGTGGCGCAGTCATTGAGCGCCTGTCTCCGGCTTAGGGCGTGATCCTGGCATTCTGGAAAGGAGTCCCTCATCGGGCTCCTCTGCTGGGAGCCTGCTTCTTCCTCTCCCACTCCCCTGCTTCTGTTCCCTCTCTCGCTGGTTGGCTGCCACATAAATAAATAAATAAATAAATAAATAAATAAATAAATAAAATCTTTAAAGAAGAAGCCCACATCCCTAAGATCCCTATAAAACAAGGGGCACGGCCTGGGACCCAGTCAATAATTTGGGCTCGGGACAACCCCGCAACCTCTCCTCATCAGAATGACAAGAAGGAGAAGCCCCCCCCCCCCAGCAAAGAAAAGACAGTCAGTCTGTGGCCTCTGCCACAGAAATAATGGATATGGATGTAACCAAATTATCAGAAATGGAATTCAGAGTAACGATGGTCAAAATGATGAGTAGAATTGAAAAAAGTATAAACGAAAAGGTTACTGAGAATATAGAATCCCTAAGGACAGAAATGAGAATGAATCTGACATAAATTAAAAATTCTATAAGCCAAATGCAGGCAAAACTAGAGGCTCTGACGGCCAGGGTCGCAGAAGCAGAGGAACGGGTTAGTGAATTGGAGGATGGGTTAATAGAGGAAAAAATGAAAATAGAAGATGGTCTTAAAAAAATCCAAGCCCACGAATGTAGGTTATGGGAGATTACTGACTCAATGAAACGATCCAATGTTAGAATCATCGGCATCCCCGAGGGGGTGGAGAAAAACAGGGGTCTAGAAGAGATATTTGAACAAATTGTAGCTGAAAACTTCCCTAATCTAGCGAGGGAAACAAACATTCGTGTCCAAGAGGCAGAGAGGACCCCTCCCAAGCTCAACCACGACAAACCTACGCCACGTCACATCATAGTGCATTTCGCAAATATTAGATGCAAGGATACAGTATTGAAAGCGGCCAGGGCAAAGAAATTTCTCACGTACCAAGGCAAAGGCATCAGAATTACGTCAGACCTGTCTACACACACCTGGAGTGAGAGAAAGGGTTGGGGGAGTATATTTGAAGCTCTTTCAGAGAAAAACATGCAGCCAAGGATCCTTTATCCAGCAAGGCTGTCATTCAGAATTGATGGAGAAATAAAGACATTTCAGAATCGCCAGTCACTAACCAATTTTGTAACCACGAAACCAGCCCTACAGGAGATATTACGGGGGGTTCTATAAAAGTAAAAAGGCCCCAAGAGGGATACAGAACAGAAAGTCACAGCCAATACAAACAAAGACTTTACTGGCAACATGGCATCATTAAAATCATATCTCTCAGTACTCAGTCTTAATGTGAATGGCTTAAATGCACCCATAAAGCACCACAGGGTTGCAGATTGGATAAAAAGAAATGACCCATCCATTTGCTGTCTACAAGAGACTCATTTCGAACCCAATGATGCATTCAGACTGAGAGTAAGGGGATGGAGTACCATCTTTCACGCAAATGGACCTCAAAAGAAAGCTGGGGTAGCAATTCTCATATCAGATAAATTGGATTTTAAACTACAGACTATAGTTAGAGACGCAGAAGGGCACGATATTATTCTTAAGGGAAGTATTCAACAAGTGGATATGACAATTATAAATATATATGCCCCCAACAGGGGAGCAGCAAGATACGCCAGCCAACTCTTATCCAGAATAAAGAGACATATAAATAAAAATACATTAATAGTAGGGGACCTCAACACTCCACTATCAGAAATAGACAGAACACCCTGGCAAAATCTAAGCAAAGAATCAAAGGCTTTGAATGCCATACTCGACGAGTTGGACCTCATAGATATATATAGAACACTACACCCCAGAACCAAAGAATACTCATTCTATTCTAATGCCCATGGAACATTCTCAAGAATAGACCATGTTCTGGGACACAAAACAGGTCTCAACCGATACCAAAAGATTGAAATTATCCCCTGCATATTCTCAGACCACAACGCTCTGAAATTGGAACTCAACCACAAGGAAAAATTTGGAAGAAATTCAAACACTTGGAGACTAAGAACCATCCTGCTCAGGAATGACTCGATAAACCAGGAAATCAAAAATCAAATTAAACAATTTATGGAGACCAATGAGAATGAAAATACAACAGTCCAAAACCTATGGGATACTGCAAAGGCAGTTCTAAGGGGGAAATACATAGCCATCCAAGCCTCACTCAAAAGAATAGAAAAATCTAAAATGCAGTTTTATATTCTCACCTCAAGAAGCTGGAACAGCAACAGAGGGACAGGCCTAATCCATGCACGAGGAAGCAGTTAACCAAAATTAGAGCTGAAATCAATCAAGCAGAAACCAGAAGTACAGTAGAGCAGATCAACAGGACTAGAAGCTGGTTCTTGGAGAGAATCAATAAAATTGACAGACCACTGGCAAGACTTATCCAAAAGAAAAGAGAAAGGACCCAGATTATTAAAATTATGAATGAAAAAGGAGAGGTCACGACGAGCACCATTGAAATTGGAAGGATTATTAGAAATTTTTATCAACAGCTATATGCCAATAAACTAAGCAATCTGGAAGAGATGGAATCCTTCCTGGAAACCTATAAACTACCAAGATTGAAACCGGAAGAAATTGATTCCTTAAACAGGCCAATTAATTATGAAGAAATTGAGTCAGTGATAAACAACCTTCCAAAGAACAAAACTCCAGGCCCGGATGGTTTTCCTGGGGAATTCTACCAAACATTCAAAGAAGAAATAATACCTAGTCTCCTAAAGCTATTTCAAAAAATAGAAACAGAAGGAAAGCTACCAAACTCATTCTATGAGGCCAATATTACCTTGATCCCCAAACCAGGCAATGACCCCCTGAAAAAGGAGAATTACAGACCGATCTCCCTAATGAATATGGACGCCAAAATCCTCAACAAGATACTTGCTAATAGAATCCAACAGTACATTAAAAGGATTATCCATCACGATCAAGTGGGATTCATACCTGGGATGAAAGCGTGGTTCAATATTCGCAAATCAATCAGCGTGATACATCATATCAACAAGAAAAGACTCAGGAACCATATGATCCTCTCAATCGATGCCGAAAAAGCATTTGACAAAATACAGCATCCTTTCCTGATTAAAACCCTTCAGAGTGTAGGAATAGAAGGTACATTTCTCAATCTCATAAAAGCCATCTATGAAAAGCCTACTGCAAATATTATTCTCAATGGGGAAAAGCTGGAAGCCTTTCCCTTAAGATCAGGCACTCGACAAGGATGCCCACTCTCGCCACTATTATTCAACATAGTACTAGAAGTCCTTGCAACAGCAATCAGACGACAAAAAGGGATCAAAGGTATTCAAATTGGCAAAGAAGAAGTCAAAATGTCTCTCTTTGCAGATGACATGATACTCTATATGGAAAACCCAAAAGAAGCCACTCCCAAACTATTAGAAGTTATAGAGCAATTCAGTAACGTGGCGGGATACAAAATCAATGCTCAGAAATCAGTTGCATTTCTATACACGAATAACGAGACTGAAGAAAGAGAAATTAGGGAATCCATCCCATTTACAATAGCACCAAAAACCATACGTTACCTTGGAATTAACTTAACCAGAGACTTAAAGGACCTATATTCTAGAAACTACAAATCACTCTTGAAAGACATTGAGGATGACATTAAAAGATGGAAAGATATTCCATGCTCATGGATCAGAAGAATTAACATAGTTAAAATGTCCATGCTACCCAGAGCAATCTACACTTTCAATGCTATCCCGATCAAAATACCGAGGACATTTTTCAAAGAAGTGGAACAAATAGTCCTTAAATTTGTATGGAAACAGAAAAGGCCCCGAATCTGCAAGGAACTGTTGAAAAGGAAAAACAAAGCTGGGGGCGTCACAATGCCGGATTTCAAGCTGTACTACAAAGCTGTGATCACAAAGACAGCATGGTACTGGCACAAAAATAGACACATAGACCAATGGAACAGAATAGAGAGCCCAGAAATGGACCCTCGGCTCTTTGGGCAACTAATCTTTGATAAAGCAGGAAAACACATCCGGTGGGAAAAAGACAGTCTCTTCAATAAATGGTGCTGGGAAAATTGGACAGCTACATGCAAGAGAATGAAACTTGACCACTATCTCACGCCATACACAAAAATAAACTCCAAATGGATGAAAGACTTCGATGTGAGACAGGAATCCATCAAAATTCTAGAGGAGAACATAGGCAGCAACCTCTATGACATCGGCCAAAGCAACCTTTTTCATGACACATCCCCAAAGGCAAGAGAAACAAAAGATAAAATGAATTTATGGGACTTCATCAAGATTTAAAGTTTCTGCACAGCCAAGGAAACAGTCAGAAAAACTAAGAGGCAGCCCACGGAATGGGAGAATATATTTGCAAATGACACTACAGATAAAGGACTGGTATCCAAGATCTACAAAGAACTTCTCAAACTCAATACACGAGAAACAAATAAACAAATCAAAAAATGGGCAGAAGATATGAACAGATACTTTTCCAATGAAGACATACAAATGGCTAACTGACACATGAAAAAATGTTCAAAATCATTAGCCATCAAGGAAATTCAAATCAAAACCACACTGAGATACCACCTTACGCCAGTTAGAATGGCAAAAATTAACAAGGCAAGAAACAACAATTGTTGGAGAGGATGTGGAGAAAGGGGATCCCTCCTACATTGTTGGTGGGAATGCAAGTTGGTACAGCCACTCTGGAAAACAGTGTGGAGGTCCCTTAAAAAGTTAAAAATTGAGCTACCCTATGATCCAGCCATTGCACTACTGGGTGTTTACCCCAAAGATACAGACGTAGTGAAGAGAAGGGCCATATGTACCCCAGTGTTCGTAGCAGCAATGTCCACAATAGCTAAATCGTGGAAGGAGCCGAGATGCCCTTCAACAGATGACTGGATTAAGAAGTTGTGGTCCATATATACAATGGAATATTACTCAACTATCAGAAAGAACGAGTTCTCAACATTTGCTACAACATGGACGGCACTGGCGGAGATAATGCTAAGTGAAATAAGTCAAGCAGAGAAAGACAACTATCATATGATTTCTCTCATCTATGGAACATAAGAACTAGGATGATCGGTAGGGGAAGAAAGGGATAAAGAAAGGAGGGGGTAATCAGAGGGGGAATGAAACATGAGAGACTGTGGACTATGAGAAACAAACTGAGGGCCTCAGAGGGGACTGGGACAGGGGAATGGGATAGACCGATGATGGGTAGTAAGGAGGGCACGTATTGCATGGTGCACTGGGTGTTATACACAACTAATGAATCATAGAGCCTTACATCGGAAACCGGGGATGTACCGTATGGTGACTAACATAATATAATAAAAAATCATTAAAAAAAAAAGACATTGCTTGCAGATAAATTTATAGCACTAAATGCATATATTAGAAAATAAGAAAGACCTAAAATCAATGTTCTCAGCTTCTACCTTATGAGGCAAGGGTAAGAAGAATAACTTAATATTAAAGCAACCAGAAGGAAAGCAAAAATAAAAATTAGGTCAGTAATCAATGACATTGAATGTAGGAAAACAATAGAGGAAATCTATGAAATCAAATACTGGTTCTTTGAAAAGATCAATGTAATTGATAAGCCTCTAGCCTGACTCACTAAAGGGGGGGGGGGAAGAAGTCACAAAACAACAATATCAGAAAGTAGGATCATCACCACTGCCTTAAAAATAGTAAGAAGTGCAATGGACAACTCTATACCTACAAGTTTCATAATTGATGAAATTAATTTATTACTTGAAAGATACAAAGTACAAATACTCACAAATAAGAAATAGGTAATCAAAATAGGCATATGTCTATAAAAATTTAAATAAATAATTAATAAATTACCAAAAAGGAAAGCCTTCGTTTCAGATGATTTCACTGAGAAATTCCACCAAATATGGAAGGAATAATACCAATTCTACACAACCTCTTTCAGAAGATAGGAGAGGGAACATTTCCTAGCTCATTTGATGTATGAGACCAGCATTATCCTATACTAAAACCAGATGAAAATATTACATAAAGAAAATGTATACAACATCATCTATCATGAACATAGATGCAAAAGTCTTTAACAATTAAGAAATTGAATCTAACTTTGTGTACAAATACTTTTATATCATGTCCAAGTGAGATTTATTTGAGTTTTTCAAGTCTGTTTTAACATTTGAACAACAATCAATGTAAATCAACACATTTAAGAGGAATCATGTAATCATAAAATTGACACAGAAAAGGCATTTGACAAAATACAGCACCCATTCTTGATTTTAAAAAAAAAAAGTCTCAACATTGTTAGAGTGTAACTTCCTTAATTTGATTTAAAAAAATCAACAAAAAACTTATAGCTATCATCATACTTAATGGTGAAAGACTTGCCTCTTAACCCTGAAATTAAGAACAAAGCAAGTATGCCCTATCTCACCACTTCTATCTGACATCATGCTGGAATTCTAGCTCATGCAATAAGACAAGTAAAATAAATAAAAGAAATATATATTGGGAAGGAAGGAATAAATTGTATTTTTTCAACAGATGATATGAGTGCACATAGAGAAGAGCCCAAAGAACTGGCAAAAAACTCCTGGAACTACATGTGAGTATAACAAGAAGATACAAGGTTAAAATGCAAAAGGAAATTGTTTTTGACTTATTTGAGCAAAAATAATATTCCATTAATAAATTGAAATCTGAATTTTTTAAAAAGTTATCATTTACAATAGCATCACAAAAAATGAAATACTTAGGTAAAGTCTAATAGATATGTCCAAGATCTATATGCAGCAAACTATAGAACACCAATAAAAGAAATCAAAGATCTAAATAAATGGAGAGATATTCTGGTTTATGAATTAGAAGATTCAATACTGTTAAGATGTCTATTCTTTCCAACTTGATCTATAGATTGAAAGTAGTCTAAGCCAAAATTTCAGCAAGCTATTTTTTTACTATATCAACAACATGATTCTAAAATTTTATGGAAATGCAAAATACTTAGAACAAACACAATACTGACAAAGAACAGGTGACAGACTCACAATAACAAATTACAAGACTTCCTATATAGTGACGATAATCAGTCAGCACCAAGACAGTAATCAGGACAGCACAGTATTGGGGGCACCTGGCTGGCTTAGTTGATAGAGCATATGACTCTTGATCTTGGGGTTGTGAGTTTGAGTCCCACACTGAGGGTCAAGATTACTTAAAAATAAAAAATCTTTAAGAAACAAGACAGCATGGTATTGGCAAAAGAACAGACCCATTTATCAACGGATCAGAATAACCCAGAAATACACCTGTACGAATAAAGTCAACTGAGTTTTGACAATGGAGCAAAAGCAGTTCAATGGAGAAAGATTTTTTGTTTCATATCCTTTCATGAGACAATCAGTCAGGTGCAGTTTTAATAGGAGACAGAGGAGAAACTCAGGGGGAAAAAAAGACAAAAAACAAAGTTGACCATACAAACAGGTGCTAGAGACAGTAGGCACAGCACACCACATAGGGCCACATGAGAAAGACACCAGGATGGTCAGGAGGCAGAAGATAGAAGTGGGGGGAAGGTTGAGGTTATGATCTTTATTGGGATTTTTGCAGGAAAGACAAAAGGACAAGATAAATAGCTTAGAATAATTTTGGCAGGCTTTGGACTGTGGGTTTTTCCCTAGTTATTTGGTACCTGTATCTGGAATATTTAAGGGGGAGGAATATTATCTCCTGGGGCATACAGACCAGATAGAGGAGAGAAGGCACTTTGCTATCTCTAACAATTGGCTAGCTCAGGGAGAGGCAGTCTCTCCTTGACATGAAAGTTTTTTTAAAGATATCAAAACATTATAATACACAGAAAATATACAACCACTTTTAAACAAGTGGTGTAGGAAAAATTGGATATCCATAAAAATGAATAGAAACACACCTTATACCTTTCATAAATTGAAGTCAAAATCAAGCACAGACCTAAGTATAAAAAAAAAACAAAACTGTAAAACTCTGAGGGAAAAAAAGTAGGAAAAAATTAGACAAACTCTGTGTGGTGATGAGTTTTCAGATCTGACACCAGAAGCCTAATCAAGAACAAATTGATAAATCAGACTTTCTTAAAGTTAAAACCTTCTGTTTTGTAAAAGACACTATTAAGAGAATGAAAAGACAAGCCAAAGACTAAGAAAAAATTTGGAAAGTGTGTCTAATAAAGGACTTGTATCAAAAATGTATAAAGAGGGGCACCTGGGTGGCTCAGTCGTTAAGCGTCTGCCTTCGGCTCAGGACATGATCCCACGGTCCTGGGATCGAGCCCCACATCGGGGTCCCTGCTCCCCTAGGAGCCTGCTTTGCCCTCTCCCACTCCCCCTGCTTGTGTTCCCTCTCTTGCTGTCTCTCTCTGTCAAATAAATAAAATCTTAAAAAAATCATCACAGATATATACTATTACTATACTATTTTATGACATAACAGCATTATTTTATGCCGTCATAATAGCTTGCATTTTTTCCATCACTGTAATAATAGCAAGATCACAGCTTCAGTCTTAGTTTGCAACAATTTGTTTCATATTATTTTACTGAGTACTTCTCTACTGCATAAAAAGAACATTAAGAAAGGTGTTGTAACTTTTTACTATAGAAGCAAATCCAGCAATTTCCTAAGCATGTGTAGGTCAGTAATCTTGTCAAGTAATACTGAGGGCTTAACATCATCATGCTAATTATAATTGCTTTATTATCTTTACTTAAACATTTATGAATAAATATTGTTAAAATTTTAGTGTGGGATGTGAAACATCTTGACTATGAACAGAAAATCTGGGAAAAGGAAAAAAAGCCAAAGATATATTCAAATGTAATATTTTAAGAGTACAAAGAATCTCTTCTTACTCTTGGTCCCAGGGGAGTAGCAAGAATTGGCAAAGAATGACAAGGCTTAAAGCATGAGCTGCACAAGCAGGTGGCAATCAGGAAACAGTCCTATGTCAAGAAGCTGAAAACAGATGGCAAAGGTGAGCAGATGTTGAGGCATGACTGTGATATAGGATGGAGAAAAAGTGAGCCTTATTCAGGCAAAGTTCTTTGATACACTCTAAAGTTTTCATAAGAAATCTTTTTTTCAAAAGTGGAGCTTTAAATATACAAGTGCTATTATAGGCATGCTGGCACTTCATTTATTTTTAAAGATTTACTTATTTACGAGGGAGAGAGAGACAGAGCACAAGGGAAGGGCAGAGGGAGAGGGAGAGAAGCAGACTCCCCGCTGAGCATGGACACTGAGGCAGGGCTCCATCACAACTTGAGCCAAAATCAAGAGTAAGACGCTTAACCAACTGAGCCACCTAGGTGCCCCAGCAGGCTGGCATTTTAAAAGGCAGAGCCTGAAATAGGGTGAGGCAAGTGAGGCAGCTTGGGTGCAAAATTTGAGAAGGTGTTTGCTCTCAGAATCAGAAAAGTGCCACACCTTCACTAAGAATGGATGTCTCCTTGAATCTGCACCCTACGTACCTTATTTGCCTCACTCTAGTATCGGTCTGGTTTAAAGAATTGACCTTTATATGCTGCATGTTATTTGACTACTTAAGAGAAGCAATATAACATTATTTGGTATTTCTAAATCAGTTTTTGGTCATTCTGTGCATTTTTGGTAAAACACTAGGTGATTCTTAAGTGTTATAAAAGAAGGAAATTATATGCTCCCTCAAGGGGAAAAAAACATATATGTGAAGTATAAAGGCAACATGCAGGATGAAACATCTAAATATCACATGAAACAAATCAAGAGCAATTGTAAATTTATTCTTGGATACAGGCAAGCTAAAACTTCACACAACAGTATTTGATAATAGAGATTTGCTGAATGAATGGGCATTTTTTGTGTGTCAATCAGCATTTTACATTTGTGTATCAGCTCATAATTGTGTGCACTTTACTTCTATAGCAGTTCATAAATGTGCATAGAACTTCAAGTGAACTTCTTTTAAGACAGCTGCCAGTTTGTTTGCTTTTTTAAAATTCTAACTTTAACTTAATACTTTGATTTGAGATGATACTCCCTTATTTGGTAAGCAAAACCTTGGATCCAAGTCTTTTTTGGACATTGCTTACTGAGGATTTCAGTCACACCATTTCATAGTTCTAAGGCTGTGCTTTTAAAAATTATTGTTAAAATTCAAAAAGAATGTTAAGAACATTAAGAGATGTATTCCTAGTAAAATAGATATTGAAATTCAAGTAACATATTAAAGAAACAATGAACAATTGAACAGTAGAAGGAACAGAGGAGTTAAACCATGTGTGTGTGAGAGAGAGACAGAGGAGACAGAGACAGAGAGAGGATGAATTTAAAGTAAATACATTGGTCTCTCAGACACACGTTTAACAAAATTTCCAAGTCACATTGTTATTCAAAAACATTACTGGAAAAACCATTAAATAGCTTTAATAAAAACAAGCAAGCAAACAAACACATTGTTCTCCTTTCCCCTGAAGTCAGAAACCTCTTGTGTTGTAACCTTTTTGGGAGCCCAGGTTTCTAAATGTTCCTTCCTTTTTCTCCTGCCCTTTATTTATGGATAATCTCAAGCAATATTTAGCCCTTGGAGATTTGGAATTATTTATATTTCTGGGTTGTTATCACTCTGCCAAAACTGTCCCTTATTAGCCTCCTTTAGTTTTTTCAATGCCAAATCTTCAGTTAGGTGCTTACTACTATAGCTAACACTTATCTGGAAATGCATTATGCTTGTTATGGCAAGGCTTTGCAAGACTATTTAACTTATTAAAGTATCCCTTTCAGATGTAGTTGCCAGTTCAAATATGGACACTCAGTAATATTTGATTTTCAGGTGAGTTGGTCTCCTTCTGTCCTAAATATTGCAAGGGACATACTTGTATTAAAAATTATTCTTTTCTCTGAAATTCTAATTAAACTGTGTTTTTTACTTTATTTGTAAGGTTGCTGTTTTACCTCTTACTTAACCATCTTATTTCTAGGTAAAGGAAAAGAGCATTTATGCAGCACTTATGGGCACATATCTTATTCTAGTTAATCCTCATAACAACTATGTGATGTATAAATAATCATCTCCATTTTATAAAGGAAGATGTTAAGTTCAGAGATTTGCAAAACGCCATAAGCTAATAGCTGGCATATTCAGGATTCAATTCCTGCTCTGATAATGGAACACAACAGAACTTTCTCTCCACAATACTGACTCTCCCTCAGCCTTTCCTGTTTTCCTTGCATAATAGAAAACAGATGAAAGGGAGGTTACACTTGCTTACCCAATATGCTTTAAAATACTTTTTCCCTGTTCAAAATTTAAATTATGACAAATTCAAGCATTCACATAGGTAAAGAGAATAGTATAGAGAACTCCCATATATGCATCACCCAGCCTCAAAAATTATCAACATTTTTTTCAACAATGTTTCCTCTATTCATCGTCCCCCTATTTTCTCCTAGAGTATTTTAAAGCAAGTCCAAGACATTATGTCATTTAAATTCTTACCCTATTATTTTCACAAACTTGGTCTCTAGGTGACTAAACAACCATTCTTACTCATCTTATACAGGCAATGCCTTTACTTCTCATTACTCTGTGTTCCCTTCTGTCAGCCTAATTACTTAATTAATTTGGGATTAGTTCTCCTTTCTGAAAGTGGCACTCATTAGCAGTTCGAACTATCTAACTTGTAACTAGGTCTTCTTTCTGAAACTGGTACTCTATAGCAAAACTTTACTACAAATAGTTTTGCTTTCTTAAAATTAAAAAAAAATATATGTTTAAACATACAGAACAGGGATGCCTGGGTGGCTCAGTTGGTTAAATGTCTGCGCTCGGCTCAGGTCATGATCCCAGGATCCCAGGATCAAGTACAGCATTGGGCTCCTTACTCAGGGGGGAGCCTGCTTCTCCCTCTGACTGCCAGTCCCCCTGCTTGTGTTCTCTCTCTCTTAGATAGATAGATGATAGATAGATAGATAGATAGATAGATAGATAGATAGATAGATAAGATCTTTTTAAAAAGTACAGAACGACACACACAGTAGCATAGTTATTAAATAATTGTTTTTACCAAATCAGGGCAAAATAACTTAGTTAGCATTTGGTAGGTTGGCCCAAGCAATTGCAAAATGATAGAACACTCTAGGTTTGAAAATAAGTTTCTATTTCACAAAAAGTAGTGAGTGAATTCTTTCTCCTTTACCTTTACAGAGATCAATTCATCAGGGAAATAAATGGCATATGGAATTTTGGCCTTAAATGTAATGTGGAAGAATTTTACCAGCCATACACAGTTAGAAGCAGTGCCTGGAAAAAATGGTCTCCATCCTTAGTAGAGCATAATTAGATGGTGTTAAAGTAGAATGAAGTTAGCCATCATATAACTCTTATACTGTATAACCAGTCACTATGCTTAATCAGGAAAAAAGATGGGGGAGGGGGTAAAATGTACATTTGCAAAATGCTTAGACATTCTTTAATAAATAAACTTAATGCTGTCATTAGTGGCAGCTCTAAGCAAAACTTTTATCTTTTTTTCCTATGGATAAGCACTCTTTGGGGAGATGAATATTGCTGCAGTCATATTGTGCTTTCAGTTAATGAGATGTGGGTTCTATTTGTTAGAGTTTTATGGTAATGAAGCTTATAATTTACTGACAAACTGGCTTGCTTTCAAAACACTGTCTTATTGCACTGACTCTTTTTTCATCAGACACATTGATGTGCTAATTTGTGTGTTTATGGCAGCAGATGTGCACCTTCACTCAAAAGCTTCAGAGTGAGGGGAAAGGACAGGAGAGAGAAGGAAGAGGGGGAGAGGTGTTCAGAGTTTTCAACTAGTAATAAAATCCATACACAAATGAAAAAATGGTATAGTTTATTTGAAACATCCATGAGCTCATTAGTATGTTATCTGAAATACCAAATATTTATCACTAAAATTTGGTTGAGTTATAGATATGCTAAATGCCAAATTCCTTCATTCAGTGTGAAAACTGAAGGGCAAAATTTGTCATTTAAAATTCAACAGCTATAACAGGAAGTCATTAAGTTAAAACTAGGTGAAAAGCACTTTCCTCTCCTAAAAGGACAGAAGATATTTTCTTTCTAACTAAGGTGCATTATAATTAATACCATTGGCTTTACAATACAGACCTTTGTGCTCTATTTCCTCTCCAACCCTGAAATATTGTGACTCATAGGGGTAAAAACATTGTTCCCAACTTCCGAGCTCACTTTTGTTAAGTGAGGTGTGTAACAGAAATCACGGCATTTTGAGGTTTCCTTTAGTAGGAAATTGGAATATTCTAATCACAGGTCTATAATCTGTAATAGAGGACATAAAACCATGATTATTTTGCAAACACACTCATTAAACACAAAACAAAGCACAAATCTCTATTTAATACATTTAATGAAAAAAAAAGGAGAGTAAGTTGTTTATACTGCTTTCCATCTTAGTGCGGGATATAAAACAAGAAAGAGACTGAAGTAAAAAACATAGATTCACGATAGCTAAAAACTGCAGGTTGAGAGCCAGTTGTTGATTCCTAGTTAGTTGAAGGGTGCCTGGGTGGCTCAGTCAGTTAAGCTTCAACTCTTGATTTTGGCTCCAGTCATGATCTTGGGGTGGTGGGATCCAGCCCTGCGTTGGGCTCCATGCCTACTTGGGATTCCCTCTCTCCCTCTCCCTCTCCCTCTGCCTGCCTCCCCACTGCCCCCATTTGCCACTTGTGCACACATGCATGCATGCTCTTTCTCTCTCTCTAAAAGAAAAAAAAAAGATAATCCTAGTCAGTTAAAAAGTAGCTTCCAGAAGTTCACAACATTTATAGCAGACATAGTCCCTGCCCTCAAAGGCATTGTAATCTATCTGGAGAGACAAAATAATTATATGATAAGTGTACTTACATATAGAAAAAATGCCAAGGATTTAAGCAAAGAAATGTTTAAATAAGAATACGACTTACCCAAAGTAAGACTTTTGATAATATGAAGAACTTCTCTGTTGTTACTCTTCTTATTAAGATACCATCCAAATATAAACATTTATTGCATAAGCTCTTGAGCTCCTGTTTTATACAGTGTCTGGAAGAAAGTAGGCACTTGGCATATATTTATTAAGTGAATAGCATTATTCTAGAATTTGGGAGATATTTATAAGAAGAGGCACCATTTTAACAATTAACGCACTGCAGCCCTATACAAAAATTGAAGGAGAAAAAGTTTTTGCCTTCACAAATTCTAAGTAGTTGAAACTCTGAATGAGATGCCACTTGGCTGCCATGTTGTGAAAGTGTTATTCTCCTCTTTTTTCTCCCCATTTCCAACCCTCTTTTTTTTCTAAAAAGGTCATCTTACCCACGTGAGCAGAAGTAGAGATCTCCACTCTCATCTTCCCATTTAAGGCTATTGATTGCAAGAGAAAAACAGTCATATAGAGTAATCAATTTAATGTTGGTTTTTTAAAATTTTCTTATTTATGTATTATGATTTCAATGAAAGGCATTTCAAAATTAAAAATAGAAACCTGAACTAAAATGTACTGGGTAAGAAAAATACAAAATGCATTCTTCTGTTTAATATCATGCTCAGGGGTTGCTGAGAAATGATGATGATAATGATAGTGAGGATATAGTAATGATGATAACAAAATGAATAATAGTTAACAGTTATTGAAAACTTACTATAGAAAGACAATTATCATGTGGTTTCACTCATATGTGGAATATAAAGAATAGAGCAGAGGACCATAGGGGAAGGGAGGGAAAACCGAGTGGGAAGAAAACAGAGGAGACAAACTGTGAGAGACTCTCAACTCTGGCAGACCAACTGAGGGTTACAGAGGGGAGGTGGGTCAGGGGATGGCATAACCAGGTGATGGGTATTAAGGGGGGCATGTGATGTGATGAGCACTGGGTGTTATACACAACTAATGAATCGATGAACACTACATTAAAAAAAGGATATGCATTGATTTTTATATCAGAAACATGGGTAACAAATGTTTAAGCATACAAAACCCCCCACCCCCAAAAAAGAAAACTTACTATGTGTCAGGCATTGTTCCACGTGATTTATGTTGAATATTCATATTAACTCTATGGGTTAGGTGTCACACTCATCCTCATTTTACAGATGAGGAAAATGAGGTACAGAATGTTTAAGTCATATACTTAGAATTCTTGAGGAAAATAGAGAAGAGAAATACTTGAGGGAGAGAGAAGTATATGCAAGGAGGAAGAGAGGGGAAATTATTGGGGTTCAAAGTATTTACTAACTAAATCATTATGGGTGTTTACTAACTGAAGATTCATAGTGCTGTCAACTACTATCCTGTATTTGTCTTAAAAATATTACAAACTAGAGCTATTCCTCGAATGCTCTGAATGGTTCCTTTTAGCTAACTGAGAGAGCCTGACGTCTCCATAACCATTTCAGGGCTGGCCAGGAAGCCAACACTTTTTATTTGTGGATAAGGGCCCCCTCCCCTGGACAGTGCTAGAAATGGACTGGGTTTTACAATGCTCATGCAGGAGAAAAGCTGGGGAAGGATAGGTAGGGACAGATTGTGGAAACATTTAAATTTAGGTATTGAGAAGCAATTAAAAGTCTTATTCTGAAAATGGTTTTAGACAGATTAATCTGACAGCTGAATTCAGAATTATAAGGAGAGAAATTAGTGGCAGTGAGATTGGTTACAAAACTCTTGCAATTACGCTGAGAAAACATATATAAAAAGAGGAATAGAAACAAGAACTCAGGGAACATCTGTAGTATTATCTAGACTTTGTGTCTTATGTTAAACATCTGAAACTCTGATGTCTCTGTTTTGTAACTTTTGAAAATATGCAGAGTATAAGGGTCAATTATTTTTTTTTGTCCTTTACACTATGCTGTGTTCTACCACATACAATGCTTTCATGTGATGCAAAGTAAGTTAAATTATTTTTTATTCATAGCATACCTAGTGTGACTACTCTAAGAAAATGTAAAAGTTTTTTTTTTTATCTAATCAGAAGGTGAGGTCTTCATTTAGAGCTGAACATGTCATCTTAAAAAAGTAATAGTCTTAAATGTTAAGCTTATGAGTCGTATATACATAACATATTCATTCATGTAATTATTGAGAAATAGCTCATATTGGTACATTCTAATAATCACAAGTGGATTAAATGAAGGCCTGAAGCTTTGACATTAAAAACATTAACCTGGGGGTGCCTAGGTGGCTCAGTAGGTTAAGTGTCCGCCTTTGGCTTAAGTCATGATCTCAGAGTCCTGGGATCAAGCCCCAAGTCAGGCTCCCTGCTCAGCAGGGAGTCTGCTTCTGACTCTCCCTCTGCCCCTCTCCCCACTTGTGCTCTCTCTGTCCTTCTCTCTCAAATAAATAAATACAATTTAAAAAAATTGACCTGAGAGGAATACAGAATTAGAAAACATAATAATGTAATTTGTAATAATGTTATTTTTACTAGTGAAAACATTGAGAATTCATATTATTAAGCATAAGATAAAAAATCATTTTATTTGGGTTCTAATTTTTATGCAACTATCACCTCTCTAATATTCAAATTATATATTTTATTTAATCCTATATTGGTAGTGGAGTGAAGAGAGACTTAGAGGATCTGATGGAAAGAGATTTAAGTGACCCACATAAAAGCAGAATTGTATTTCCAATTATACCACTAACTGTGAGAACTTGGGCAAGTTACAGCACCTCTGAACCTTATCATCTTTATTTGTACAAAGAATGGAGTTGTAGTAATACTAAGTTTCTTCTCAACCCTAATATTAAATAAGCATCTTGAAACTCTACCTGAGTGCATTATTTAATTTTTTTAAATGCTCTATACAGTTACCCTGAAAATAATAAGATTTAAACAGCACTTAAGCTTTGAAACAGAAATGAAAGCTTCAGCATTGATGTCTTATAAAACTTCTGAGGGTTCCCATTCCTGTCTGATCATTGATTCTTCAAATGTTCCCTTTTTTTTAAACAAATAATAGCTCTGGCCACAGTAAAACCTTCTCAAAGTAATTGTTAAGGGCTTATAGACCAACTGGAAGATATGTCTTGGCAGAGAGATGTTAATTATAAATATTTAAACTAAAGTGGATATTTTCTATGATCTGTCCAGACCAGTCACTTAGCTGGGCATTATGACATGCATTATGAGCACTGTGAAATTTGTGAAAGAAATAAGGCTAGTAAATATACCTGTGACTGGCCTGCAAAAGAATGGTCATCAGTATCATGTTTTAACCCCTTTCTACCTTCTTCTTTGACTCTTTAAATTATTATGTCTTAAGGTTGCAATAGGAAAATAAGCATTAGAACTAGAGTCAGAAGACCTGAATTCAAATTCTCTTTGTGCTACCCACTGACTAAGCCCCAGTATTCTCAACTAGATAACGGCAATGGAGATGATGAAAACAGCCTTAGTTACTTCACAAGATTGTTGTAAGGAACTCACTGAGAGAATGTGACTGACATTTGAACTGTGAGCTGGACCCAGGCATTTGGAAGCTTCTTACCCTTTCTTTTGTCCTTGGAATGTACATTCAGCTCACCATTCTCACACTAGGAACCTCAAAGATGCAGCCTTGTGAGAGTCAGGAGCTGTTGAGACCATCTGGACTCTATATGTGACTGAGCCCTATTAAGGTGGCTGTGGAGATCTATTTATCTTGCATCCACCCAAGACAAGCCTAGTATATAAATTCCCTTGCCTATTAAAACTACCACGTACCAGTATGGGGGGGGGGTGTCTTCCTCTTTGTTCAGTCTCTTCTTGCCTTCCACATATGGAGCCAGTTTTGAATTTCACCCAGGGAACTTTCAAGGTTGTAAACCAACAAAAGTGTTTTATAAATGGTGAAGAAATATCATAAGGCAATATATTAGTAACTCTATTGTTAAATGTTAAGGGATTATACCTTGACTATATGACAGGTCACAAGAGCTCTCAACAACATGTTGTAATTTTCTTGGTAGAAACAAGTTGTTGAACTATCACTACTTAAATAAAGCACCTCTGAAAAATTCTTTTTCTGTCCATGAATTATCTAACATACTAATATACAGACATTCACTTGGTGATTTTGGAGTTTATAACACATAATCCTGAAACAAGGCACTTCTAAAATTTTGGAAACAAAATTCAAATATTTATTTTTTTCTAGAGCTTCTCCAGGGTCATATATTCAAGAAGGGCTTTACTTCTCTGGTTAAGAAGCTATCTCTGAATGACTATGCAATAGCACACATTAAGAAAAAAATATGAGTAGTTGGCATTATTTATATTCTTCTCTTAGATTCCCAACCTCAGGCCAGGTCACAGATGAACAGAACTTTATTGGTTTGGAAAAAATATATATTGATACAGTCAAATGAAGACAGAGTGTGGGTCTCTACAAAGAATAATATTAGGATATGAGAACTTTTTAATTGTAATTACAAACTCAGCACCCTCTAGGATAAACATCTTCCAATTATCTCATTTTGTGCTTCATCCGTTATGCACCTCTGTCAAACAAACTCTGTGTTCCCCCAAGGCAATTGATTAACATTGACCAGTTTTTCCTCACTTTCAGTTCAAAGTAATGTAGTGAGATTAACAACACAATTATTTGCAGTGGGTTAAGTCTGTTATTTAATTAAAATAAAATCTTTCCATGAAAAGCAACTTGTTTGTACACACACCACAGAGTAAAACTGATTCTTAAATTTTAATTTGTTAAGAAATGATTTTATTCCCTTTCATACAAGATTTAAAAAAAAGTGTTCCCTTTGCCATCCATGTGTGTGCCTGTCTGTTTGTTTTTTTATTGGCAGTGGAATCAGGGGAAGAGAGGGTAATTTTGCTTCATGAACTTTTTTGTAACAGAAAATTTGCTAATTTGATATGGTAGTAAAAGCATGAAATTGTCCTAAATTATTGTGATGTGAGCCTGCACTTCCTAATTATTTCTTTAATCATTATGCTGCTAATTGCATTCTTCATTTCTTGAGGAAAAAGAGGGGGCAAGGGAAGGATCAAATAAAAAAGAAATCACTAAAAAGAAATATCTTTAACTACAGTTTCAATAGCCATTCTGTTACTAAAGTCAAATTAACATTTCTAGAGAAAGTTTTTTCACCTCTCCTCTCAAGTTACCATCAAAAATCTGCATGTTAATTGTGTTTGCACGTTTATCTATAAATGCAAATAGAAAGTTAGTATGTACAGCCTCCCAGAAAGTGAACAGATTCCAAAAGGGTTTGGAGATGTTTTGATGAGCTTTACTTCCTAGAAGTTAAATTTACACTTATATTTTTTTCTATAAATGCAATCACACATAAACAATGAGAGTGTAGCTGTTTGAAAGGAAATAATGCTTTACAATAACTGCCTTTGGTTGACAAGTTAAGCAATTGATACATTTTTTTAAAGATTTTATTTATTTATTTGACAGAGATAGAGACAGCCAGCGAGAGAGGGAACACAAGCAGGGGGAGCGGGAGAGGCAGAAGCAGGCTCATAGCTGAAGAGCCTGATGTGGGGCTCAATCCCATAACGCCGGGATCACGCCCTGAGCCGAAGGCAGGCGCTTAACCGCTGTGCCACCCAGGCGCCCCGCAATTGATACATTTTTAATTATAACACCTTGGAGCTTTTAAATAAGTATTGTAGCTCTAAGCAATGAGAATCTCTGAAGCAAGACTTTCTATTGCTTTTTGTCAGGTTGATGTAAATTTGCCTCAGGCAGTGCTACTGGCCAAAAAACAATTTGAGTAGATTAAAAACCAAGGCAGATGGGCTTCTATAAATTGAGAGTGATGAATTCATAGTTTTCATTGTAACCAGCTTTGACCATCATTTAAAGTGTAGTGTATTATTTGACTAATCTCTTCTGTCAATGGCTTATTATTATGAATTCCTTATTAATGACAGGAAGAGCTAGATGATCCTATGGAGGAGCTACAATTAACAAGTGAAAATAAATCCTAAGGTTTGCTTGCTAAATCTCTTTCTCTCACCTTTAGTATATATAATATATTTATGTATATTATATATCTAAATATATATCTAAATATATATAGTCAACTGTATTTATAAGGTATACATACAATGTGCATCTGTTTTTCCACTGGGCAAATGCCACTGTATTACACAATCCTGGTTGAATCCATAAACTCTCTTAAAAGTCTTGAGACTGATAAAAACAATGTAGGAAAAAGGAAGAAATAACCCAGTGCAGTAATGGGGAGGCAGTCATGCTTCAATAATTTGTTTTCTTTTTTGTTAGAGATTTTATTTATTTATTTATTTATTTATTTATTTATTTATTTATTTATTTATTTATGAGAGAGAGAAAGAGTGAGTGAGAGAGAGGAGGAGAGAGAATCTGAAGCAGATTCCACACTGAACACAGAGTTCCACATGTGGCTTGATCCCACAATCGCAAGATCATGACCTGAGCGAAAACCAAGAGTTGGATGCTTAACCAACTGAGTCACCCAGGTGCCCCAATGATTTCTTTAAAGTGTGGATACTCCCCGGATATACTAGAAAGGATAGTTCATATCTTAGGAAATATAAAAGAAAAAAGGCTGTGTCACAAAGGACAGAATTATAATTGGAACATCATTTATTAAGGCACTAAATCATAATGTAGTGTCCCAACACTAGAAAAAGTTATGAAGTAAGCAAAGCTTTCTTTAAGAGCCTACAGCATCCTTTTCTAGTATGTCTTCCATATCCTTCAGAGCAGCCTTGTTCCACTATTCTCAATGGACACCCAACATCTTTCACCTTTCAACCAAGCCAAAACCTATCAAAGCTTGATATCAAGAATAGAGCTAACAAATCTTTTTATCTTAAGATATTTGAAGTATTCATTCATTTTTAAAATTCATACATTCAAAAATATTTACTGAGTGCTTATGAAATGTCAGACACTAGATATTAAACAGGTTTAATGGGGTGTAAAGGCTAACATCATCTTGATAAGCTCAATTTGAAAAAAAGACTACAAAATTATAAATACAGAATTACATATGAGACACTGAAAGGGGCCTATGCAAATGAAAGTTCCTGAAATTTACGTTTAATTAACTCCATAGTGATAAATCTATCTTTCATGCTAGTGTTACAAGAGTGACACAATAGACAGAAAGTTCTGCCTTCATGGAACATATATTCTAATGGAGATGGTATAAAATAAACATATAAACATATTCAACAGTGTCACATTAAGTGGTAAGGGGTTCAAGGGTGGTAGGTTGCTGCTTTTATTTTTATTTTTTATTTTTTTAAAGATTTTATTTATTTATTTGACAGAGAGAAAGACAGCCAGCAAGAGAGGAAACACAAGCAGGGGGAGTGGGAGAGGAAGTGGGCTCCCAGCAGAGGAGCCTGATGTGGTGCTCAATCCCAGGGATCCAGGATCACGCCCTGAGCTGAAGGCAGATGCTTAATGACTGAGCCACCCAGGTTGCTGCTTTTAAATAGGATTCTCAGAGAGAACATCTCTGAGGAGATGACATTTGAGTAGAGTCCTTAATGCATTAAGGGAATGAGCCAAGATTATAAACAAAGAGTACAGAAAGTGCAAAAGCCCAGAGATGAGAGTGAGTTTGGTATGTTCCAAGGAATACCAAAAAGATGGGATAGGATTGGGGCAAGTCAAGATTAAGTCTTATAAGCCATGGTAAAATTTAGATTTCATTCTAAATGTAATGGAGAACCACTGGACATGTTAAGCAAGAAATGCCCTGATTTTCATTTAGAAGAGTCACTCTGGCTGCTGCTTCTTTTTCTTCTTCTTCTTCTTTCTCCTTCTTCTCCTTCTTCTCCTTCTTCTCCTTCTTCTTCTTCTTCTTCTTCTTCTTCTTCTTCTTCTTCTTCTTCTTCTTCTTCTTCTTCTTCCTCTTCTTCTTCTTCTTCTTTAATACTGGTTTCTTTTATTATGTGCTTTGCCTTTAGACAGTGAGTTTTCTTTTTTAAAAAATTTATTTATTTTATTTTAGGGGCGCCTAGGTGGTGTAGTCGTTAAGCGTCTGCCTTTGGCTCAGGGCGTGATCTCAGTGTTCTGGGATTGAGCCCCACATCAGGCTCCTCTACTAAGAGCCTGCTTCTTCCTCTCCCATTCCCCCTGTTTGTGTTCCCTCTCTCACTGGCTGTCTCTCTCTGTCAAATAAATAAATAAATAAAATCTTTTAAAAAATTTATATATTTTATTTTAGAGAGAGAAAGAGAATGAGAGAGAGAGTGTGCACGTATGGGTGGGGGGAGAGGCAGAGGACAAGAATCTTCAAGCTGACTCCCTGGTGAGCATGGAGCCCAGTGCCAGGGCTCTGTCCCATGACCCATGAGATCATGACCTCAGCTGAAACCAAGAGCCGGACACGCAACCCAATGAGCTACCCAGGTGCCCTAGATAAATAAACTCTTATAAATGTATAGTAAAATTTTCATTTCTGGTTAAATAAAAAACTCCACAATAGTTGTGGCCAAATTAGAATTATACCAAAATTACCCTATGCCAGTACATACAATCATCCCCTGTGGCTGGAAAACTGACTCATAGCCATGGAGGGTACATGGTGATGAGGAAACGCCATGCTTGGAGAAAGCTGTCTTTTTGATCACTTTTACTCCTTTTTCACTTCATCACCAGCGTCCCCACTGAATTTGAACACAGGTATCTGCTGACCATCCTTGAGCTTTAAGAAGACCTCCTGAAGGTGCCACTTCTGAAAGGGGGCATCTCTGGTTGAGCTGGCATAGAGATGGCCCTCTGACTTGGATCCAGAGACAGGAATCTTCAACTAGGCATTGGCAATGTTGGCAAAGTTGTACTTGTTGGTAAGGTGAAGATGGTAGATGTTGAGAGAAGTGCACAGAACCTCCAGGGCCTCAGGGTGGCTGTGTAGGTGCTCCAATGCCAGCTGGTAATAGGAAGCCCCAGAAAAAGCTTTTTGTATAAGGTAATATATGAGGGCACAACTCCCACTGGCCACCACACTGGAAAAAAGAACCAGTTTCCCCAGAGGCAATGGCATGCTGCTTCCTGGAGATTTTGGCACTTCACAGCTTTCTTGAAAATCATCAGAGGAAAGTTGCTCTGTCAGGGATATAAGCACTATGCAGTAGAAAGCGTGTCCTTTCCTTCCAGAGGTGGGAGAGTAGGTGGTAAAAGCCCATAGCCTGGCACGCCCCTCTGGCTTCTTTTTAATACGAAGTTTTGATGAGACTTCAAGTATTATTTCTCAAGTAATGATCCCGATATTACCTGGACCAGAAGCCCTTTAATTTTGGCAGAGTTTCTTTTTGACCTAAAAACATAGCCTCTCTCCAGGGGTCCTTGGGTGGGTCAGTCTGTTAAGCATCTGCCTTCTGCTCAGGTCATGATCTTAGGGTCCTGGGACTAAGCCCCACACTGGGGGGGGGTCCCTGCTCAGTGGGGAGTCTGCTTCTCCCTCTCCTTCTGCCCTTCCCCCATGCTCTCTTTTTCTCTCCCTTTCTGTCTCAAATAAATAAATAAATACTTTAAAAAAAAACCCAAGAACATAGCCCCTCTCCAGATTTGAAACTAACCTGTTTCCCTATCCCCTTCCAGTTGCTTTCATGTATTAATTATAGATTTTGTTATAGATTCAGTTCTTAAATGAAGCCTGGCTGCTTTATCTTATGATCTACCCAAGCACCAAAACCTTTCAATTCTAACTATCCACTTAAATGTACCTCACTCTGCTCCCTGATGCTTGCATCTCCCACAGTTATCTATGTGATCTGTCTTAGTATGAATCTGTCACTGCCTGTCACTGTCTTTAATTCACAGTCTACAAAATAATTCAAATGCTGTATGAGATATGGGAGATCCTAAAGTGTGAAAAGAAGTGTGTGTGTGTGTGTGTGTGTGTGTGAGAGAGAGAGAGAGAGAGAGAGAAAGAGAGAGACAGGGAGAGGCATGCTAACTGCTTAAAATTTATGCCTAATATCCTGCAAACAACTCATGAATGCCATTAAATATACATCAGATTAAGTTGGTTATGAGTCTTATTTGGTTAGTACAGTAAGTGGTGTATATGAATGGTCAGACTGCTTAGTTTCTTATTCTTGTACTAAAGTTGTTTTACGTAAGTTAAACAAAATAAAGGAATTAATTATCTAAAATAGTATCAACATAACTGAAAGACAGCACATTTTCTTTTGAGAACCCAAACTGGATTGTGTTGATTCTTTCAGTGAATAGAGTAAGTTCCTTGATTTGGTTGCTGTTAGTCTACCCTCAGTTATTACAAAATCTAAAAAAAAGGTTGTGTAAAAGACACACTATTTTTTTTTCTGAAGAGTGGTTTCCTGGAACTTATTTTATGATTTTGTTTTAAGCTGCTTTACATCTTATGTGATGGTTCTTTTCTTTATAAAAGCAATAATTACATAAATAGCTCTGGGGATCTTGTTATGTTAATTGCATTATTGATTTGTAATAAAAAGAAAATGGAAATGCAGCTATTATCTGAAGTGACAGAATACAGTACTAATTTCTACTGGCATCACTAAAGCAAAACTAAATTACCAAAAAAAGTGAATGTTACAACGGAGCAAAGATAGTCTCTTCAACAAATGGTGCTGAAACAACTGGACATCCACATGCAAAAAAATGAATCTACATGCAGACTTTAAACCTCCACAGAGATTAACTCAAAATGCATCATAAACCTAAATATAAAATATAAAACTATGAAACTCCTAGGCGATAACATAGAGAAAACTTACATGACCCTGGGTATGGTGTTGTCTTTTTAGATACAACATCAAAGACATAATTCATTAAAAAAATAATGGATAAGCTGAACTTCATTAAAATTAAAAACTTCTGTTCTGAAAAAGAAAATGCCAAGAGAATGAGAAGACAAACCACAGCCTAGGAATAAATATTTGCAAAAGACACATATAATAAAAGACTGTTGTCCAAAAAATACAAAAATAACTTAAAACTTAATAGAAAAAAAACACAACTTGAATAAAAAATGGTTCAAAGACTTTAACAGACAGCTCACCAAAGAAGATCTACAGGTGACAAGCATATGAAAAGATGCTCCACATCATATGCCATCAAGGAAATGCAAATTAAAACAATGAGATACCACTACACACCTATTAGAATGGCCAAAATCCAAAATGCTGACAACACCAAATGCTGACAAGAATGTGGAACAATAGGAACTCTCTTACATTGCTGGTGGAATGCAAAATCATATAGCCACTTTGGAAGACAGTATGGTGGTATCTTACAAAACTAAACATAGTGTTATCAGAGGATCCAGCAATGATGTTCCTTGGTATTTACTCGAAGCAGTTGAAAACTCTGTCCACACAAAAACCTGTACATAGAGGTTTATAGCAGCTTTATTCATAATTGCCAAAGCTTGGATGCAACCAAGATATCCTTCAGTAGGTGAATAGATAAATAAACTATAGTACATTGAAAAAATGGAATATTATTCAGTGCTAAAAAGAAATGAACTATCAAGCCATAAAAAGACATGAAGGAATCTTCAATTGCTTATTACTAAATGAAGAAAAAGCCAATCTGAAAAGTTTATTATATATTGTATGATTCCAAGAATATAACATTCTGGGAAAGGCAAAAATATGGAAATAATAAAAAAGATCAGTGGTTGCCAAGATTGGGAATGGGGGATGAAGAGGCAGAACACAGAAGACTCATAGGGCAGTAAAAATATTCTGTATCAAATTATAATGATAGACATATGTCATTATACTTTTGTCCAAACCCATAGAATGTACAGCACCAAGAGTGAACCCCAAGTTCAACTATGGCATTGGGTGAATTAAGATGTGTTGCGATTAGTAAAAATATACTGTTTTGCTGAGTGATGTGTGTGTAAGCGTAGGTGGTATATGATAAATCTCTGTATCTTACTCTCAATTTTGTTGTAAACCTAAAACTGCTCTACAAAAGTAAAGTCTTCTTTGAAAAGCTGAATGCTATGTTGATCCAAATAATGCAAAATAAATGTGATAATATTCTGTTCTCATTCATGATATATCTACAAAACATCTTATGGAACCCATTCCACAAAACTAATTTTTGACTATTCTAGCCCTAAATCATCAAATTGGATTATTTTCCTTATTTTTTTCTAGATTTATAGAACAGGCTCAATCATCCAGTGTATTGATTTCCTGTAGACATAGCCATCATTTTGGTATGAACCAGGAAGTACGTACTTGGATATTTCAGTCTTTTCTAAGTCTGACAGGGGAACAATAGATTACGTTTAAGATCTGAGATGTCACAAAATTAAATTAAGGATGAAATCAGTTATATAAAGGTAAGAGCTACAAGTGCTGCCCTGTGAGCTATTTAAAGTTAGAGTATTTAATATAGTATCAGTCAAAGCAGGTAAAAACATTTTGCTAGAAAAACACAATGCCATGATCATAGAATAGTTCTGATTTCTAACTCTGGGTTGGCATGACTTATTCTACTGATTAGCATCTAGATTAAAAAAGCAGTAGGAATGCAAAACTAAGAATCTCTTTGCCTACCAGTGCCTCTAGTTCTATGTATTAAGAATGTGCATAATAATGCCAGAGAGAGAACTAATTATAACACCCAAGATTTTGAACTATTATGATGCCAGTAAGTGTTTAATGCTATGTTATCTTAACATTCAGACCATCTACACATAATTTTTATTTTATTCTATTTTATTTTATTTTATTTTATTTTTATTTTTAAAAAAGATTTTATTTATCTACTTGAGAGAGAGAGAAAGAGCGCATGGGAGGGGGGTGAAGGGCAGAGGGAGAGGGAGTAGCAGACTCCCCACTAAGCAGGGAGCCTGACCCGGGGCTCAATCTCAGGATCCCAAGATCATGACCTGAGCAGAAGACAAATGCTTAACTGACTGAGCCACCCAGGTGTCCCTACACAGATTATTTTAATATATTGAAATGACCAATTTAGTTTCTTACATTACCCTCCTAAAAAGATATTCAATTACAATATCTGTAAAACCAGTTGGAGGAATATTTCTTTACACAATGTAACTTGATTTTATAAGTCAGTAACAATTATCAATCTAGTAGCCCAATATAAAGACAGCTTGAAAAGTGATAATTTAATGCAATACTCCCCACTTTCTTACAGCATGCATTTTGAGTGTATCCAGTTGCTGATACAGATCTTCTCGAATGGTTTTTTCCATCAAAATTCTTCTAAATAGAAGAGAAGGATTTATATATTTAGTGATATGGCAGCATAGCTAGAACCATCTCTAAGGCAAGCTTCTCTGGTTGGATTTTTGACAGGATGTCTATTTTAAATTAGTAAATGTCTTGTAAACCTGAGTGTCTCATTGTTTGTATGTGGCCCTATTCAGAAGTATACTAATAATACACTTTGGGACTGCAAATTTTAGAATGAAATATAGTCAGCTAAGTTTCTATGAGCACACTTTGTGTTTGGTCATATAACTTTATTATCTTATTATAACCAGTTAGCAACAAAGTTGATCATGTGCTAATATAACTTTTCAAGAGAAATGTGAAAAGTAATTTTTCAAGAGGAAAACAAGATTAGAAAGGAATTGTTAAATGTATCCTAGAGCTCCACTCATTCTTCTGTATGTTTGAATCACAGCTGAGCTTGGTTTAATTCAGATTTTTATTTTAAGATAGCACCATATTTGCCACTGTTTGGTGTTGCTTCTTGTTAGCTCCACTCTAATGAGCAGTTACAGAGAATGAAGTGGAAATGGTAGTGCATCCAGTAGGGGAGAAGTCAAAGTACAGTGCTTGAGTATATCAGGCAATGAAACCAGGTGCCTCATTAGTAGTAAGCCTGAGGTTTTATTCCCAGTACTTTACCTGATATTCTGTTTGACTTTTGGCAAATTGTTTTTGTCTCTCTGTCTCATATCCAGTGCTGAAAAACAAGGGCAGTAAATAGTACCTTCTGATGTGAAGGGCTGAGAAAAAGAAAGATGTCTTTCAAACTTTGCATTAAATGCCAAACAAAGCAGGCTGAAAGCTTTTGCCATGTTGCTATTAAATATAATGAGTCATTATTTTCAAGAACCACTAGCACTAACCCATGGTCATAGGATATACTTGTGTAATCAGTGTGCAAAAGGTTGTAGTTCAACTAAATTATAAACCGGTTTCAAATATGACAATAGAAAGTGTATGTATCATAGCCCTTCTATAGAAAATGACCTATTTGTTCATAGACTTACCAATCTGTTAGGTCTAAATGAAGAGAGAACTTTAGAATTATACTAAACCATTTATTACTGTTGGCTCTGATTTCAAATGAGCAGGGGAAATGAACCCCTGTCCAGGTGGAAATTAGTTTTATGCTTTTCCGGTGCCTTTCAAATCATCAAAACCAAGTCCTCAAAACATGACTATTTTACAAGTACTTTCTAATGGATTTCAGCACTTTGTTGTGTTCATTGGAAGTATAGCTTCACATTTGTGAGATAAAGTGTGTTGGCAATTAAGGTGGCTTTGAAATGAGTATTTGCATACAAGGTGTTTTTTTTGGTCTTCTCATCAACCCATGTTCAGATTTCTCACCTGGCTGCATGCATGCTAGCTTCAATACAGTCACCCTAAAATGTGCAGTAGCAGTCTTAGACACTGACTTTTCCATTTGAAGATTGTTTACAAAATTTCCTAGAAAAATGTGCTGTTTTTGCAAATGCAGATCATACCAATACATTTAATTTAGCCAGGATAGAATGCCCTTATGTCTCTAACGCTGACTATCCTTATTTCCACTTCTCTTCTGATCTCACCAACTCTTATCAGTTACTCCACATGGGGAGGAATGAAATTAAGGGCCATTCGTGGAAATGTGGGACGAACCATGGAAGATATTTGAAAAGTTTTTACTTCTGGAGTGACTGAAATGATATTAAAGTCCTCTAAAAATTCTATTCTGCTTTATCTTACATCAAGCTCTGAGTAATTATATTATTACTGCAAGCACTTATGTAATTTTCAGTTTTTGAATGTCATAAGTAGGTCTTCTCCATGTCAGTTTTCATCAAAAGTCAAATTGATTACATCCATTATTGGTAGGTTTATTGATTTGAAAAGGTACATGTTAAAAAGGAAAAGAGATTAAAAACAACAAAGGAAAAGAGATGAGATAGGACACCATTGCATAGAAGTTTAAACTTTCTCAGTCAAGAATTTTCTAATGCACCCATATAATGAGAAATAGGAAATAGAAAATGAGCATGCTATATAATTGGATCTTAAAATGACTAGTCCTCATGGTATTTTTCTAGAGAATGAAATATTTAGTCATGCTCAGAAATTCTAATTAGGTGCTGATTTGGCAAGAGCAGATTGTTTTTTTTAATGATTTTTTATTATATTATCTTAGTCACCATACAGTACATCCCCAGTTTCCGATATAAAGTTCAATGATTCATTAGTTGCGTCAGATTGGTTTTAATCTAGTGGCTTCTTGGGCCTTTGGGGCTTCTGAGAGCATTAATATTGAACCTGAGGGAGATATGCAACGCAGCCAATTTGATGGAGAGGACTTTGACGTCATTTAAGAAGGAAAGTAAAAATGATGTCCCATGGCTGGCTCCCCAAATTTAAAATTTCAAGCATTAAGTATCACAGTGAAATGCGTGGTTTCTTTTTGAACTGTGAATTCCAAGAAAATATGGATACTTCCAACTTGTTAGTCTCACTTTTTATAATCAATTATTAAATACATTTTAACCAAAGCTTTTAACTATTTGTACTATTTTTTTCATTCATACCTATATGGATCCTTAAGAAATTGATATTTTATTTGGCATAGAAAGAAGTTTTAATACCTCAATATCATAAAAGCCATCTACAAAAAGCCCACAGCAAATATAATTCTTAATGGGGAAAAGCTGAGTGAGAGAGATGTCCACTCTCACTATTGTTCAACATAGTACTAGCATTCCTGTGAAGGAATCATACAACAAAAAGAAATAAAAGGCATTCAAATTGGCAAAGAAGAAGTCAAACTCTCACTCTTTGCAGATGACATGATCTTTTATGTTGAAAACCCAAAAGACACCACCTTAAAATTGCTAAATCTCATACAGCAATTCAGCAATGTGGCAGGAAAGAAAATCAATGCACAGAAACCAGTTGCACTAATTATGTGACTGAAGAAAGAGAAATTAAGGAATCGACCCCATTTACAATTGCACCAAAAGCCATAAGACACCAAGGAATAAACCTAACCAAAGAGGTAAATGATGTGTACTCTAAAAACTATGGAATGCTTATAAAAGAAATTGAGGAAGACACAAAGAGAAGGAAAAACATTCCATGCTCATGGATTGGAAAAATAAATATTGTTAAAATAACTATGCTACCAAGACCAATCTACACATTCAGTGCAATCCCTACCAAAATACCATTGACATTTTTCACAGAGCTAGAACAAATAATCCAAAATTTGTATAGAACCAGAAAAGAACCCAAATCATCAGAGGAATGTTGAAAAAGAAAACCAAAGCTGGGGGCTTCACAATGTCTGACTTCAAACTATATTATTACAAAGCTTTGATTATCAAGACAGCATGGTACTCGCAGGAAACCAGACACATAGATCAACAGAATAGAGAACCCAGAAATGGACCCTGAACTCTATGGTCAACTTATCTTCAACAAAGCAGCAAAGAATATCCAATGGAAAGAAAGACAGTCTCTTCAATAAATGGTGCTGGGGAACTTGGACAGCCACATGCAGAAGAATGAAACTGGACCATTCTCTTACACCATACACAAAGACAGACTCAAAATGGATGAAAAACCTAAATGTGAGGGGCGCCTGGGTAGCGCAGTCGTTAAGGCGTCTGCCTTCGGCTCAGGGCATGATCCTGGCGATCCGGGATCGAGTCCCACATCAGGCTCCTCCTCTGGGAGCCTGCTTCTTCCTCTCCCACTCCCCCTGCTGTGTTCCCTCTCTCGCTGGCTGTCTCTCTGTCACATAAATAAATAAAATCTTTAAAAAAAAAAAAAAAAAAAAAAAAAAAAAAAAAAAAGAAAAACCTAAATGTGAGACAGGAATCCATCAAAATTCTATAGGAGAACACAGGCAGCAACCTCTTTGACCTTGGCCACAACAACTTCTTGCAAGACATGCCTCTAAAAGCAAGGGAAACAAGAGCAAAAATGAGCTATTGGGACTTCATCAAGATATAAAGCTTCTGTACAGCAAAGGAAACAGCCAACAAAACTAAAAGGCAACCTATGGAATGGGAGATAATATTTGCAAATGACATATCAGATAAAGGGCTGCTATCCAAGATCTATAAAGAACTTCTCAAACTCAACACCCAAAAAACAAATGATCCAGTCAAGAAATGGGCAGAAGATAAAACAGACATTTCTCCAAAGAAGACATACAAATGGCCAATAGACACATGAAAAAATTCTCCACATCACCTGTCATCAGGGAAATGCAAATCAAAACCACAATGAGATAGCACGTTACACCAGTCAGAATGGATAAAATTAACAAGTCAGGACGACAGATGTTGGTGAGGACGTGGAGAAAGGGGAACCCCCCTACACTGCTGGTGGGAATACAAATTTGTACAGCCACTTTGGAAAACAGTATGGAGGTTCCTCAAGAAGTTAAAAATAGAGCTACCCTATGACCCAGCATTTGCACTGCTGGGTATTTACCTCAAAGATACAGATGTAGTGAAAAGAAGGGGCACCTGTACCCCAATGGTCAAAGCAGCAATATCCACAATAGCCAAACTGTGGAAGGAGCTGAGATGTTCTTCAAAGGATGAATGGATAAAGAAGAGGTGGTTCATATATACAATGGAATATTACTCAGCCATCATAAAGGATGAGTACCTACCATTTACGTTGATGTGTATAGAACTGGAGGGTATTATGCTAAGTGAAATAAGTTAATCAGAGGAAGACAATTATCATATGGTCCCACTTATGTGGAATATAAGAAATAGTGCAAAGGATCATGGGGGAAGGGAGGGAAATGGAATGGGAAGAAATCAGAGAGGGAGACAAACCATGAGAGACTCTTGACTCTGGGCAACAAACTGAGGGTTGTGGAAGGGGACATGTGTGTGGGGGATGGGGCAACTGGGTGATGGGCATTAAGGAGGGCATGTGATGTGATGAGCACTGGGTTTTATACACAACTGATGAATCATTGAACACTATATCTGAAACTAATGATGTACTATATGTTAGCTAATTGAATTTAAATTAAAAAAGAAGAAAAAATAAAAAAATAGAATAAAAAATTCAGAGGGGAAAAAAAGAAGTTTTATATACAGAAGGTGGTATTTGACTTTGAAACTCTTATGATTTCTATTATCATTTTCATCAATATCATCTTATGATCCCCATCTATAATTGTTGAGAAGAACACCATGTATTGGTAACCAATGCCAGGGAAGGAGTTCAACTACAGAAAGGATTAGTAAAGATCATCATCATGCCAGCCTCCAGGTATGAAAGTCCACACATTTCTGCCCACTGCATCTTGGTTTTGGGGTTGCCAAGGAATATATAACACAGTCAAGTGCTAGATGGACAAGATCTTTATGCATGTAGAGAGGAGATAGAGCAAGATCAGTTACAAAAGTTGACATCAGTCCTCATGGCCAGTGAGTGTCCTAAACAGCCAACGGGCACCTCTGTCATGCTCCAGCAGAAGGACCCCTTCCTCTCCATGCAGTCTGAAATGCTGAAAACTGGATGTGTGTCTGAGGGCCATTAATGTATTTGTTTAAGCAGAACAGCGGAACAATCATTGAGTCTTAAACAGGGAAGAATATTCTTATACAAGGTGATTAGCCCAGGAGAGGTTGTGTGAGCCCTTTTTTAAAAAATATTTTATTTATTTATTTTGAGAGAGAGAGGAGGGTGGGAGAGAGAGCATGAGTGGAAGAGGGGCACAGTGAGAGGGCGATAGAGAATCTCAAGCAGACTCCACACTGAGCACAGAGCCCACTGTGGGGCTCAATCTCACGACCCTAAGATCATGACCTGAGCCAAAATCGAGTCAGATCCTTAACTAACTGAGCCATTCAGGCACCCCAAGCATTTTATCTCTAGATAAGGAGGTGTTCCAGGCCCAATGCTCATTCTTATGTGGTTGAGTGGGGAGTCCTAACATGTATACATGAGACTGCCTTTTCAAACCATAATCAACCTTCACTTAACATGGAGGATTTGCTGCTAGATATTTAAAAATCTCACAAATTCAAACATTTCTAACATGTTATTAATAACCCACACGTAGGTTAGATAGACTACCTTTTAAACTACCTGTGTAGAAAAAATATTTTCTAAGTAAATTAACCATGTTAACTAGATTTGAGTATGTTTAAAATAGTCAAGAAATATTCCAAATGTTCTTAGGTACATCAGTGGGCCTTGGACAACTAACATATTAATTACAAATAGTTCTTATGTATCCACTAAACCCAGTAGATCATATAATAGACATTTTTTTACTAGCTTTGGATCCTGAAAATGCAAGAACTTTACTGATTAACATGAGAGCTTTGGTGCCTACAATTTTTAAGATTATGCTAGATACTCTGTAAGAGATTGTAGGGTGATACAAAAACAAGTAAGTCATAGCCCCTAAACTCAGAGAACTTGTGGCTTAAATGTGAAATCATGACAACCAACATGTAAAGAAGTCTTCTTTCAGCACAGAATTCATATGTAATCTTCCTCTGGTTGCAGATGCTACATTACTTGGTTGTTTTATAGCTGAAGACCAAAACCATTTCATATTTACAGTAAAGGAAGTAAAAAGGACAAGTCCATGCTTTTTTCTATATTGCTGTTTTTAAATCCTATTTGATTCAGTAAGAGTATCTACTCTGACTGAGGCCATTAGTGCCTGCAATGAGTACATATTTTAAGAACGTTTGCTTTAAAAGTATTTTCTGTTCAGGAACAGAGTGCGAGGCAAAGCAAATGCAAAGCCCCAGGAAGGCAGAAATCCTTACATAACCAACTATATCTTCTACTTAAGTGCATCCACTTCTCTGTGTGTATGACCTTCTAATCATCTTGCTTCAATGAATTGCTGAATCTCTTTCCACTAAGTGTGATTACCAGTTATCAACTGACTACAATATAGCAATCTGTAGTGACTCTTAGCTGGAACGGCAGAGGGTTACTTTTTAAAATATGAATAGTGTAGAATTACTATTATATTCCTTTTGATGAGCTGATTTTGCCATGAAAAGTAATTTTATTGTGGGTCCTTACCAATGTACTTTTTGGGTTTTGTTTTACTTTTAGTAAGATGTGTTACTTTTCCTGGCTATTTGCTTGGACTACAGCTTGCTTTTTGCTGTTTATTTTTTAACAAGGCCATAGGATCATAGAACTTTATATTTGGAAGGGACCTTGAAGAACATATAATTGATTCATTTTATTTTACAAAAGGTGAAATTGAGGCAGAGAGAGATAGACAGAGACAGAGAAACAAAGAGAGAGAGATTGAGACACTTGCTGAAGGCAGAATATGGACAAAGTATGTCTCCTGATTTATAGTCCAATGCACTTTTCTCCAGTGCATAGCTGGATTCCATTTTGCCATGAGATTTATTAATAATGAATAAGTGGCAACTTTTCAAACACATTAAATATAACTATTGAAGTCTGACTTAGTTACTCTTTAAAGGATAGACAAAATGGTAGAAGAATGGATCAGAGGACATTTTAGAAAGACACTGAAAAAGAGTCAAGATTTTGACAAGAAATCTAACCATAGGTAGATAGTATATAGATTTTCTCATTTTCCCCTTTTATTTGCGTATCATAAAAATTAGGGTGGGGTTATTTCTGTAATTCTAAGATACAAAGGGCAGTTTCACCTCACCTTGTTTATTGCTACCCTAGATGTTATAAATTCTAATTTTCATGGTCCATTCCATTTTCCTATAAGCTGTACTGATATTATTATACAGCTCTAGCTGTGCAGTGGAATCCTTGAACATCTGTTCAATGAACTATTTTCAAATGCAAGTCCAGGGAACTGTCTTCTCTACCAACAGAATTTCTAATGAGCTATGGCTAATCTTTGAACCACTTAAATTAAAATAGGTGCTTCAGGACAAAGACACAATTTTTACATGAGGTATTTTAAGGTCCCATTATGATCATAAAGACTTCCTTAGATATGCTGTACTAAAATAAAACCTGCCACTTAACAATCAGAACAGCACAACCTTTTTTTCTCCACTTACCACTTATTTCACCCTTCCCTTCCCCACAACTCGCACTTTAAAATTCTATCCTATCTGCTGAAAGAACCTCATTCCTCCCAGAAACTCTTCCTTAGCTTTGAGCTGTACTAATATGCATTGTCCAGAAGGCTGGTACTTTGCTGTCTTTACTGATATTTTCTTCCAGGGAAAATCTACTATCAAGTGTTTCATTTGGTAATTTTCAAAGTCCTGGTTGTTTTTAAGCTCTATAAAAGAAACAAAAAGTTTTAGTGGCTTGTGGCTTGTGTAGAGACAACCAAGAGAGCTGCAGACGAATTTTACACATCTCTGTAGAAGAGGTAACTGGACAATATTCCTCTGTTCTGTAGATTGAAAGAGTGAGACTATCAACATTAATGTGAATTATTCTAGTGTCCCAGAGAGAACTAGAGTACAGCTGAGGAAATAAAATCTTTTGATTTTCCCAGGACTCAAATTAGCCTGGTATGAATTTTACCAAAATTAAATATTTCTTGGGGTTGCTTTTTTTGCTGTGCTGTAGCCTTAATTAAACAACAATAACAACAAACAAACAAGTTAAGGCTTTTCTATCAGCCTTTCTGCATTTGAAATAAAAATGGAGTATAAAGATTATAATTCCTGAGATCTATTCATTTCCCCCTCTCTGTTCTCCTTCCTGACATTTTTTCCATTGGAGAAGAAATGTGAAATTTAATGCAGTTGACCAAATGAGATTGGCCTGAGAAATGAAAGAAAGAATGGACATTGGATGGGGTGGAAGAAAATTACATTATAACCTGAAGGAAATTACAGATAAGAAAAGGAAGAGCTCCTCTCAGACTACCAAGGGGGAGGGCTCAATGTAGCAATCTAACTGGCCGAGTCTTTACATTGACGGAAGTGTGCAATAGGGCCAGGGTATTGCACCTTTATGTAAAAATTCATAACACATTTGTGCTTAAGGTCCTAGTCCATGTTTAATAACCGTAATATGAACAATAGCTGTGTCATCCTGAGTTAGCTAGAAATTTTACAAAGAAACAGAGACTCAAGTCTTTTTTTTTCTTTTAAAGATTATATTTATTTATTTGAGAAAGAGAGAGAGCAAGAGCAGGGAGGGGCAGAGGGGGTGGGAGAAATAATCTGAAGCAGACTCCACACTGAGCATGGAGCCTGATGTGGGGCTCAATCCCACAACCATGGGATCACGACCTGAGCTGTAACCAAGAGTTGGACGCTCAACCAACTGAGCCACCCATGTGCCCCAAATAATAAATGTAATTTAAAAAATTACAAGAGACTAAGAGCCTGAAAACTACTTCAGATGTGGAGCTTTATTATTTTTTTTAAATAATAATTTTTTATTCTGTTATGTTAGTCACCATACAGTACATCCCTAGTTTTTGATGTAGTGTTCCATGATTCATTACTTGAGTATGACACCCAGTGCACCATGCAATACATACCCTCCTTAATACCCATCACCAGCCTATCCCATTCCCCCACCCCTCTCCCCTCTGAAGCCCTCAGTTTGTTTCCCAGAGTCCATAGTCTCTGATGGTTCATTCCCCCTTCTGTTTACCCTCCTTCATTCTTCCCTTCCGTGTCCTACCGATCTTCCTGCTATTTCTTATGTTCCATAAATGAGTGAAACCATATGATAATTGTCTTTCTCTGCTTGACTTATTTCACTTAGCATAATCCCCTCCAGTTCCATCCATGTCAATGAAAACGGTAGATATTCGTTCTTTCTGATGGCTGAGTAATATTCCAAATGTTGGAGAGGATGTGGAGAAAGGGGATCCCTCTTACATTGTTGGTGGGAATGCAAGTTGGTACAGCCACTTTGGAAAACAGTGTGGAGGTTCCTTAAAAAGTTAAAAATTGAGCTACCCTATGATCCAGCCATTGCACTACTGGGTATTTAACCCAAAGATACAGATGTAGTGAAGAGAAGGGCCATATGCACTCCAATGTTCATAGCAGCATTGTCCACACTAGCTAAATTGTGGAAGGAGCCAAGATGCCCTTCAACAGACGAATGGATAAAGAGGTTGTAGTCCATATATACAATGGAATATTACTCGGCCATCAGAAAGAATGATTACCCAACATTTACAGCAACATGGACGGGACTGGAGGAGATTATGCTAAGTGAAATAAGTCAAGCAGAGAAAGACAATTATTATATGGTTTCATTCATTTATGGAACATAAGAAATAGGAAGATGATAGGAGAAGGAAGGGAAGAATGAAGGGGGGCAAAAAGAAGGGGGAATGAACCATGAGAGACTATGGACTCTGGGAAACAAACTGAGGGCTTCAGAGGGGAGTGGGGTGGGGGCCTAGGATAGCCCAGTGATGGGTATTAAGGAGGGCACGTATTATATGGTGCACTTGGTGTTATACACAAACAATGAATCATGGAAGACTACATCAAAAACTAAGGATGTACTGTATGGTGACTAACATGACATAATAAAAAATTATAATAAAAAAAAGAAACGCAACTGATTTTTGAGCATGGATTTTCTATCCCACCACATTACTGAATTGCTCTATAAGTTCTAGTAATTTGGGGGTGGAGTCTTTTTGGTTTTCCATATAGAGTATCATGTCATCTGGGAAAGGAGACAGTTTGACTTCTTCTTTGCCTATTTGAATACCTTTTATCCCTTTTTGTTGTCTGATTGCTGTTGCAAGGAGTTCTAGTACTATGCTGAATAATAGTGGCAAGAGTGGGCATCCTTGTTGTGTTCCTGATCTTAAGGGAAAGGCTTCCAAATTTTCCCCATTGAGAATGATATTCGCTGTAGGCTTTTCATAGATGGTTTTTATGAAATTGAGGAATGTACCCTCTATCCCGACACTCTGAAGTGTTTTAATCAGGAAAGGATGCTGTATTTTGTCAAATGCTTTTTCTGCATCAATTGAGAGGATCGTATGGTTCTTGACTCTTTTCCTGTTGGTATATCTATCACACTGACAGATTTGCTAATGTTGAACCACCCTTGCATCCCAGGGATGAATCCCACTTGGTCTTGATGGATAATCCTTTTAACGTACTGTTTGATCCTATTAGCTAGGATCTTTTTGAGAATTTTGGCATCCATATTCATCAGGGATATCGGTCTGTAACTCTCCTTTTTGAGGGGGTCTTTGCCTGGTTTGGGGATCAAGGTAATAATGGCCTCATAGAATGAGTTTGGTAGTTTTCCTTCTGTTACTATTTTCTGAAACAGCTTCAGGAGAATAGGTACTATTTCTTCTTTGAATGTTTGGTAGAATTCTCTGGGGGAATCCATCAGGCCCTGGACTTTTGTTTTGGGGGAGGTTTCTGATCACTGCTTCACTGTCTTTATAATTAATCGGTGTGTTTAAATAATCAATTTCTTCCTGTTTCAGTCTTGGTAGTTTATAGGTTTCCAGGAAGGCATCCAATTATTCCAGGTTGTTTAATTTATTGGCATAAAGCTGTTGATAAAAGTTTCTAATGATCCTTCCTATTTCATTGGTGTTGGTTGTGATCTCTCCCCTTTTGTTCATAATTTTATTAATTTGGGTCCTTTCTCTCTTCTTTTGAATAAGTCTGGCCAGTGGCTTATTGATTTTATTTATTCTTTCAAAGAACCAGCTTCTAGTTCTGTTGATATGCTCTACTGTGCTCCTGGTTTCTAATTCATTGATCTCTGCTCTAATCTTGACCCCCTGCCTTCTCGTGCATGGGTTAGGCCTGTTCTTCCATTCCAGGTCCAGCTTCTTGAGGTGAGAAATTAAAAACTGCATTTTAGATTTTTCTATCCTTTTAAGTGAGGCATGGATGACTATGTATTTTTCCCTTAGAACTGCCTTTGCAGTGTCCCATGGGTTTTGGACTTATGTGTTTTCACTTTTGTTGGTCTCCAAAAATTGTTTGATCTCCTTCTTAATTACCTGGTTTACCCAATCATTCTTGAGCAGTATGGTTCTTAGTTTCCAAGTGTTTGAATTTCTTCCAAATTTTTCTTTGTGATTGAGTTCCAGTTTCAAAGCATTGTGGTCTGAGAATATGCAGGGAATAATCTCAGTCTTTTGGTATCGGTTAAGACCTGTTTTGTGACCCAGTATATGGTCTATTCTGGAGAAAGTTCTATGTGCATTCGAAAAAAATGAGTATTCTATTGTTCTGGGGTGAAGTGTTCTGTATGTATCTATGAGGTCCATCTGGTCCAGTATGTCATTCAAAGCTCTTGTTTCTTTGTTGATTTTCTGCTTAGGTGATGTGTCTATTGCTGAGAGTGGAGTGTTGAGGTCCCCTACTATTAACGTATTATTATCTATATGTCTCTTTATTCCGGTTAAGAGTTGGCTTGTGCACCTTGCTGCTCCCCTTTGGGGGCATAGATATTTATAATTGTCATATCCACTTGTTGGATACATCCTTTAAGAATAAGATAGTGCCCTTCTGTGTCTCTAACTTTAGTCTTTAGTTTAAAATCCAATCTGTCTGATATGAGAATTGCTACCCCAGCTTTCTTTTGAGGTCCATTGGCATGAAAAATGGTTTTCCATCCCTTCACTTTCAGTCTGGATGTATCTTTAGGTTCAAAATGAGTCTCTTGTAGACAGCAAATGGATGGGTCATGTCTTTTTATCCAATCTGCAACCCTGTGGTATTTATGGGAGCATTTAGGCCATTCACATTGAGAGTGATTATTGAGAGATATGATTTTAATGATGTCCTGTTGCCTGTGAAGTCTTTGTTTCTATAGATTGTAAATTTCTGTTCTGTATCACTCTTGGGGCCTTTTTACTTTTACAGAACCCCCCCTTAATATCTCACATAGGGATGGTTTGGTGGTTATGAATTAGGTCAGTTTCTGCTGATGTTGGAAGGTCCTTATCTCTCCATCAATTCCGAATGACAGCCTTGCTGGATAAAGGATCCTTGGCTGCATGTTCTTCTCAGAGAGAGCTCTTCCTGGCCTGCCAGGTCTCTGTAGACAGGTCTGACGTTATTCTAATATTTTTCCCTCTGTTCGTAAGGATTTTTCCCCCCTTTTCACTTTCAATACTGTATCCTTGCATCTAATATTTGAGAATTGCACTATGACATGACGTGGTGTAGGCATGCTCTCATTGATCTTGCGCGCGTCCTCTGTGCCTGTTGGACATGAATACTTGTTTCTTTTGCCAGATTAGGGAAGTTCTCAGCTACAATTTGTTCAAATATCTATTCTAGACCTCTCTCTTTCTCCACCCCCTTGGGGTTGCCGATGATTCTGACATTGGAACATTCATTAAGTCAGTAATCTCCCATAATCTACATTCTTGAGATTGGATTTTTTTGAGCTAAGTTTCCCTTTAACTTTCTATTCTACCATCCCATCTTCTAAATCACTAATTCGTTTTTCTGCCTCATTTACCCTGGCCATCAGAGCATCTAGTTTAGACTGCATTTGATTCATAGCATAGCATTTTTAATTTCTGCCAGATTCGCTCTCATTTCCACCCTTAGAGATTCTATATTATCGTTAACATTTTCATTAATATTTTTTCAAGCCTACACATTACCTTGACCATTGTTACTCTGAACTCCATTTCTGGCAATTTGGTTATATCCATATCCATCAGTTCTGTGGCAGAAGCCACAGTCTCTGTGTCTTTTATTTGCTGAGGGTTTCTCCTTCTCGTCATTCTGATGAGGAGAGGTTGCGGGATTGTCCAGAGCCCAAATTATTGACCAGGACACAGACAGTGTGCAGTTGTTTTATAGGGACTTTAGGGATGTGGGCTTCTTGATTTTTCAGCCTGCCTTCTGGGGGAGGGGCCTGCCATGCCGATAATCCAACAGCCCTGTTTGGGTAGAGTTGCCCAGTCCCCTGCAAGTGGGGATGAGGATGGGCACAATGTGAACTGGTATTTCCAGGCTTTTGTTCTCTGGTGGCTTTTCCTGGCAGTTTTTTGTGCCTCTTCTGAGAGTCAGAGCAGCAGTGGCCGTAATCTAGCCTCTGTCTCAGAACAGAGAGATCACAGTCCGCTCTGCACTGAGCTCTCCTGGCCTCTCTACCTCTGTTTCCATCAGTGCTGCTAAAAACCCTGCAGCGTCCTGGGATGTGCACCCCACATCCACTCTCCCAGCCCTCGCTTCCAGGGCTGGCATGTCTCTGTCCTTTGTGCTTCTAACACTGCCAGCCACCCCAAGTTCCTGCTTGCACTCTGAGCGCCCTGTTTTAGTGTGGTTTCGCACTCCAGAGTGCCAGTTTTCAGTCTGGTGGCACACGCGCTCCCGAGCTCCTGGTTTCAGTCTATTTCAAGTGTGCACTCTGGAGCTCCAGTTTTCAGTCTGGTCACACATGCACTCCCGAGTTCCCCGTATTAATCCAGTTCCAGTGAGTGCCCCAGAGCTCCAGTTTTCAGTCTGGTCACGCGTGCGTTCCTGGGCTCACGGTCCCAGTCTGCTTTCTCTCGGGTGCCAGTCCGCGAGTCCTGCGGCTCCCCAGTGCAGGTGGCTACTGCTTCCCAGTGCCTGAGCGTGGCAGCTCCCTCCCCCTTCCGTATATCTTCATATATCTGCGTGCGGATTCACGGCTTCCCACTTTGTACCTAAATACTCAGTGCTGGAGATGTTCTTTTGTAGAGATCCCTATGTATCTTCCTGCGTCTCAGGCTGGTTTCATGGGTGTTCAGGATGGTCTGGTAGATATCCAGCTCAATTCAGGGGACCAGCTGAAGAAGGGGTCCCCTATTCCTCCGCCACCTTTTTCCTCCCTCAAACTACCTCTGCTGATACCATCAATTCTGGGTGGTTATGAAGACATAATCTGCCAAAATCTGGAACCTTTCTTGTCGGGTTTGGGGGTTCTGTGGAGAAGTTACTGCTACCAGGTCTGACTTCCATAGCTCATGAAAATGGTGCACTCATTCCTCTCAGTGTAGAAAATACTTGAGATGTTTAAGGGACCAAGCGCCCCCCCCAAAAAAAAGAAAATGAAAAAAAGAAGAAAAAATAGCTGGGTGTATTTCAAGCAATGGGTCCTGCAGGTTTGCGGGAGGGGACAAGAGCCTATGGCGAGGACTCGGGGGCTGGAGAGCAATACGGCTGGATCAGAGCCTCTGGCCCGCCAGGCGAGGGTGGCCAACTAGGGCCAGACCTCCAGTGCCCGGGTCCCGGCATCTGCACCCTCGCTGGCCTAGCTGCCAGCTCGCCAGCCGACTAGCCGCAGCTGCTTACCGGTGGCGCCTCGCTGCCTCCCTGGGGGCAGCCCTTCAATGGTTGCCGCAGTCCAGATTTGGAGTTTTAATCTGAGCCCCAACACTTGTTACCTGAATGGCCTTGGGCAAGTCATTTGAGTTTCTGAAACTCAATTTTCATAATTGTCAAAGGAGGATCTATTTTGTAGTAATCAATTGAGATAATGGGCATGACATTGCTATGTGAACTAAAAGAGAGAGACCTTTCTTAGACCCTCAAATATTTCACATACATGGTGAGTCACTGGTTCTCACAACACTTGGGGAAGCAAGAAAAAGAAGGACTAACAAAGGTTATGTTGAAAGAATTGGAAATACAGGAAGAGAACCAGAATATAATTCTACCATAGGCAGAAAAATATTAAAAATTCCTTCATAATAACCCACAGTAGCATTTATTGAGAACTTAATATGGGAAAATCACCATATGTAGTGCTCTGCAGAGTTATCCTGGAGTGCATTCCTTTGGGGGCTCTGATCCTAAAAAACTTAAAGGTGATGAAAACAAACAGTAATCCAAATAAGGAAAAAAATATACAAATAATAGAAAATAGTAAATATAGTAGAGAATATGTAAGTAATTATACTTGGAAGGAATAATAGCATTTATCGAGCACATGCTATTAGCTATGCATTGACCTATATTATTATCTTACTGGTATTTCTTACCTACTTACAGGCAAACCGTTTTAGGATTCAACCAATAGCAGTGTTTCTAAGACATCTTTTCTTTCTTTGTGTGTGTGTGTGCAGGTCCCTTAAGGATAACACTTTTCTTTGTCAACTAATATCGGTCCACATACCAAGTACATGACCAATAAATAGATATTGAATTGTAACATCAGAGACCTTGCTAAATGCAAATCTCACATACAAGAGGGGGAGAAGACAGATTAAAAGCAACAGAAAAGGTAGTAAAGTAGAAGCAAGAAAACATACGAAAGTCCCTGTCTATGTAGGGAAATAATGTAATATTGGAGGTGAATGAAAGGAACGTTTTACAAATTCATAGCTTCTACATCATATCTACACTTTTGTTCAAAAATGTTTAAAGAAAGTGTAACAACTCTAGACATAATGATTTCTAAGTGCTTCACAGCTGTAGAGTAAGACTAGAAGCACTTGATGGAAGGACTCTTACTTGGAGGGTTTGAAATAGTAAGACTCACTTTATTTTTTTTATTTTTATTTTTTTAAAGATTTTATTCATTTATTTGACAGAGATAGAGACAGCCAGTGAGAGAGGGAACACAAGCAGGGGGAGTGGGAGAGGAAGAAGCAGGCTCATAGCGGAGGAGCCTGATGTGGGGCTCGATCCCACAACGCCGGGATCACGCCCTGAGCCAAAGGCAGACGCTTAACCGCTGTGCCACCCAGGTGCCCCAGTAAGACTCACTTTAAATTCCAGACCAAACTTAAATAAAAAGCTGTAGCCCAAGTAAATAGTGCCAAAAAGTTATAAGATAGGTTCTTATAAATAATGGATACAAGCCAAGATGTGCTTCACATCTGTCACTATATATAGTAGTCCTCCCTTATCCAAATTTTCAGTTACCCACAGTCCATCACAGTTCAGCATCAGATGATCTTCCTGACATTGTGTCAGAAAGTCAATAGTAGCCTAAGGCTGAGTCATAATGCCTACATTATTCACCTCACTTTGTCTCATCACATAGGCATTTTATGATTTCACGTCATCACAAGAAGAAGGGCGAGTACAGTACAGTAAGGTATTTTGAGAAAGAGAGAGAGAACATATTCACATAATTTTCATTACAGTATATAATTGTTCTATTTTATTAGTTACTGTTGTTAATGTCATACTGTGCCTACTTTATAAATCAAACTTTATCATAAGTATGTATGTATAGGAAAAAAACAGTATATACAGGGTTTGATACTGTCCTTAGTTTCAGGCATCCACTGGGGGCCTTGGAACATTTTCCCTGTGGATAAGTGGGGGGGGTACTACTGTATTTTAAAGTATTCTCCTATTTAGTCTTTAGTAATGTTTAAAGCTTGAAGATTTCAATCACTGTATTTTCATCCTATATCTTCACTAGGAAAGGGGCTGTTTAAATGCAAACTGGTATCAGCAGCATTTCCTTAAACTTTTAAAGGGGGAAAAATAAGGATTTAGGAAATAACATCCCTGTAGTGACTAAAGACAGAATTAATCATAGTAAATAAGTTAATTCATAAGAATAAATTTCAAGTTGGAGTGATTTTTTTTTTAAAAAGCAAGAAACAACATTGAGTGAACTCCAATGTGTTATATAGTATTTTGAGCACATTACATATATTATCTCATTTAATCTTCACACTAACTGTAATGTAGATACTATTCCACTCTCTACAGTTGAAACGGAAGCTTAGATTAAGTAGCTTATCCAAGATAATAGATATTTTTAGTGATCAAACTGGCAATTGACCCAGGGTCTAGTATAATACCTGTCTGTTTTATCTACTACAATTTGCCACTGAAACGCTATAAAAGTAGTTTTGCTAAAATGGATATAGCAGTACCACATTGACCTCAAAAGGATGCCAGAGTTTTCTCATTCTAAGCTATTTTTTATACAATCCCTTCCCATAGTCTCTACACAAAGAGTACTCAAATTATGACACATAGAAAGACCCCAACTCTCTCTGTGTAAGGTTTTAAATCGGAGCCAGTTTATTGCTAGTATTTTTTTTTATTGGAATACTGTCTTTTTTTGGCCTGTCTATGTGGACCAATTAAGAACAGAGACTTTTATGGGAGGCACAATATGAAGATTTCTCAAAAGGACATTTCTGAAGTTAAAAGTCCAGTGCTTGCTTTTGCAACTTAAAATTATTTAGGACCTTTCTGTATCACTGGTATTCAACTAACTTAAAATCTCACTTTAGTGAGTAAAGCATTAAAAACCTGCTGGATTGGGGCGCCTGGGTGGCACAGCAGTTAAGCGTCTACCTTCGGCTCAGGGCGTGATCCTGGTGTTATGGGATCGAACCCCACATCAGGCTCCTCTGCTATGAGCCTGCTTCTTCCTCTCCCACTCCCCCTGCTTGTGTTCCCTCTCTCTCTGGCTGTCTCTATCCCTGTCAAATAAATAAATAAAATCTTTAAAAAAAAACTGCTGGATTATTCTGGGAAGGTTTATATTAATAAAAGGTGTCTAGATTCCTCATATCAATCATATGGTTACCTTAAGATGGGATGAATTGATGTTGAAGCTCAAAAATAAATCCCCTTTGAAGTCATCATATTTCTTTTTTATGTAGTTTTTATTTTTTTATAAATAATACATGACCATTGCTTAAAAAGTCAAAGAAAGAAAAACAGAAGTCTAACTCCGCACCCCATCTCCACCCTCAAGTATCATCCCGTAGGCTAATGGCTTTTAACTCTTTCAGATGTTTCTTCTGATATTTATCTCGCTGTTTCTAAATAGCGTGCTAATAGTTGCATTTTTTAATTTTTACTTTTAGATATTATGTATTGACTTCTTGGTTTGGGATGTGAGGAATTCTCTTCAAACATCATTTTTAGTGTTGTATTTGCCTCGCTCTATTTCCTGTATCTTTATTTTGTTTTGATTTCATGGAATACATTCTTCATATAGTTTCTTGAGAAAGCCTATGTGCTTGATTTTTTAAAAATCTCTCATGTTTGAAAATGTAAAATATTACCTCTTGCTTGTTTGATGCTCTAACCAGATATAATTTTTTTGGTTGGAAATAATTTTCCTTTTGAATTTTAAAAACATTTTTCCAATATCATCTACTTTTCAGTGTTTCTGCTGAGAAAACTGATGTTATTCTCTTTTTTAAGTTTTTAGTTAAATTCCAGTTAGTTACCATATAGTGTAATATTAGTTTCAGGTGTACAATATAGTGATTCAACACTTCCATACATCCCCTGGCACTCAGCACAAGCACACTCCTTAATCCCCATCACCTATTTAACCCTCCCCCCACTCCTCCCCTCAGGTAACCATCAGTTTGTTCTCTATAGTTAAGAGGAGAAAACTGATGTTATTCTTTTTTCACATCTTTTGTATGCCATCATCTTTGTTTTTCTGTTTGTTTGTTTTGTTTTGTTTTCTCTAGGGAAACTTGTAGGATCTTCCAATTGCTCCAGCTGTCTGAAATTTCACAATAATGTGCCTTTGTATAAGCCTTCTTTCACTAATTATATTTGGTTGGCACCTTCATTATGGAAGCTCATGTTCTTCAGTTATGGGAAATTCCATTTTATGATTTTATTGATAATTTCTTCTCTTTAGATTACTTTTCATGCTCCTCTGCAAATTCTGTTATGTGGAAGTAGGACCTCCTACTGTTTTCTTATCTTTTCTGTTGTATCCAAGGTCTGACATTTTACCTAGTTTTTCTGTGGAGTTTCATTGACTTTTTTCCCAGCCATTTTATTGACTTCCTTTATTCAGTGCATGGTGATGATGATGATGAGGATGATCATGATGATGATGATGGCATCCTGTTTTGATCTCTGTACCAACTCTGTTTCCTCTAAACTCCCAATTTTGTTTGTTTGTTTTGGTCAATTTTTCATTTTGGAAGTTTTTGTTGTAGGACTTTTTCATATTTAGGAATGAGGCATTAAAAAGCTGATTGCAGTCTTTGCATGTGCATTACCTTTTCTGGGTTGGTCAATCAGCTCAGGTAGAAATCCACCCACCAATTCCTTTCCTGGGATTCTAATTTTGGTTGCCAGTGCTCTAGAAATTGAGGGAGAATGGGCTGAGAGCATTCTATCATTCAGGATTTAGATGCCTAGATAATATCCTAGTTTTAGTTATGGCATCTGCATTTCTTAGTTGTGACAATGATCTACAAGTTCAGAATCCCTTTGTTGCAATATTTCACATTTTATGTCAGAATTGGGAGTGGATCTAGAGGTCTAAGTGCTCTTTACACAGACTATAAAACATTCTTCTAGTATTTTTTTTTTGAAACATGCCTGCATCTAGACCTCCAGAACTACCTGGTGATTATAATTTCTGATTCTACCCTGGCTTCTGAACACAAAAATTGACTGTTTCACTGCTATTCTCTGTCCTATTTCTGCATTTATTTAGGTTCCAGCCTTCTAAGTTTTATTATATTTGTAACTGCTCTCCCATGTTATTTGCATCTCTCCTCGCTTGTTTTTACCTCTTCTACTTTTTTCAATCTTATGTTTTTATCTAATTTTTATTATTTTCATAGATTAAATCAGCCATGCTTTATTAGAAGTCACCAATATCTCTATTTCCTCCTTTTGTGAGCAAGTACTGTCCTTTAGTTTGTGTTTCTTAAAAGATGAAACGTGAATCTCAGAAAACTTAAAAAAAAGGTTAAAATGACTTCACTTCTGCTAGACTTCTTTTTTAAAGATTTTATTTATTTATTTGACAGAGATAGAGACAGCCAACAAGAGAGGGAACACAAGCAGGGGGAGTGGGAGAGGAAGAAGCAGGCTCATAGCAGAGGAGCCTGATGTGGGGCTTGATCCCATAACACTGGGATCACGCCCTGAGCTGAAGGCAGATGCTTAACCACTGTGCCACCCAGGCGCCCCAACTTCTGCTAGACTTTTAATGTTCTTTATGTTTTGTCTAAACTAAAAGGACCTATATCCCTCTAATGTCATTGATGGGTACATTTTCTTTCCACATTTCCCAGCAACAAGACTGCCAGAGAAGGTATTGCTGGCTCATCTGATGTGATTCTAGAACATGTAAAATTAAGAAGCAGGTGCATGTAGTACAGAATATATTTTGTTTTTAACATGCTTCACAGTTATAAAGTAATACTGGAAAGACTCTCACCTGAAGGATTTTAGATACTAAGAGTCAGTTTGAATTCTCACTGTGGTAATTTATATCTTAACCAGGCGAGATGAACTTAAGAATTATCATACATTGGCATTTATTCTAAACACTACTCTGTATGAGGGATTTCAAAGGTCTCCTCTAGAAATAGTGGAACACACATCTGGCCATTAAGGCTCCTGTCTATGTCAAATTATAAACCCTTTTCCTGTAAGACATTTATTCTATACCTCAGCAAAAACTATCTGGACACAATCCTGTTAGAAGCCTGTGTACAAAACAACTGGAAAGGGAACTACAGATGCATTTGGCATTTCTGTTGAGAAGATGGCACATTCAGAACCTGAATCTTATGACAAGATATACTTGCCTCTCATCAGTACCAGAGAGATTCTATTATACAGCAGTTTGAAAGATAAGGAAATCATAGGATATTAATAAAACACCTAGTGTTTAGTATAGCATAAGCAGGGAAGCAAAGCAGAGGGATTTTTCAGAACAGGATACTTCATGTGTGAAGCTATTCTCTTAAATATAAAAATAAGAATGCTTCCAGAGGATGCCAAACGATATAAATAGTAGCTACCAACATTAAGAATATATATTCTATTCTAAGAACATTCTAAGTATAGTAAGTACTCTATACATATGTCTTATTGATTAGCACAAGTGAATGAGAATGTGTGAGGAAAGCTCATCAACTATTGAAAAGCTTTTGTTTTCTTTCTAATTTGGTGTAAAAATACTCCTATTTGTTAATGAACAGATAAAATAATTTTAAATATTGAAATATTTCTGTCCTGGCCCCATCCCTGCATGTAAACACATTTGGCTTAAAATAAGGAGACAGATGAACAGATGAATCCCTTTATTAAAATCAACTGAAGGCCAGAGAAAGCTTGGGTAAGAAAAAATACTGACATCTGCAGAGAGAATGAACTGCAGGACAATGTTTAATATATCTCAGCTTTTCTTGTTTAACATTTATTGAGATTGGGCAGTGTGTTGGTGGCTGTGCGGAATGTGAACACAACATGCTTTCTTCCTTCAAGATTGTAGTGAGAAAAAATATTTCCTGGTTAGTTAAAGAGAAGTAGATGTGAATATCATTTATATGCATTTGCTTGCTGAATTTGAGAAGCCCAGATTTATAAAATCAAATGAAGCTAACAAGTAGGTGAGCATCCACTGTGTTCTTACTGTGATGATGGGATACAAGAGAACAAAACAAAACAGTCTTACCAAGGAAACAGGACTGGTTAATATGAAACAATAAGAAACCAATGTATTAAAGAAAATAGATGATATATAATCAAGTGCTAGATTGTAGAGGAATTAAATAAGATAAATATTAAAGGAGGTCAAAGAAGGAAGAGGTAGCTGTGAGTTGGAGTATTTAAATGAGGAGCCATGGTAGAAATGAAAATAGATTGGACTTCTAGTATGCAGTCTATCATAAATACTCTTATTTTTTTTTTAATGATTTTTTATTATATTATGTTAGTCACCATACAATACATCCCCGGTTTCCGATGTAAGGCTCGATGATTCATTAGTTGTGTATAACACCCAGTGCACCATGCAATACGTGCCCTCCTTACTACCCATCACCGGTCTATCCCATTCCCCCACCCCCCTCCCCTCTGAAGTCCTCAGTTTGTTTCTCATAGTCCATAGTCTCTCATGTTTCATTCCCCCTTCTGATTACCCCCCCTTTCTTTATCCCTTTCTTCCCCTACTGATCATCCTAGTTCTTATGTTCCATAGATGAGAGAAATCATATGATAGTTGTCTTTCTCTGCTTGACTTATTTCACTTAGCATTATCTCCTCCAGTGCCGTCCATGTTGTAGCAAATGTTGAGAACTCGTTCTTTCTGATAGCTGAGTAATATTCCATTGTATATATGGACCACAACTTCTTAATCCAGTCATCTGTTGAAGGGCATCTCGGCTCCTTCCACGATTTAGCTATTGTGGACATTGCTGCTATGAACATTGGGGTGCATATGGCCCTTCTCTTCACTACGTCTGTATCTTTGGGGTAAATACCCAGTAGTGCAATGGCTGGATCATAGGGTAGCTCAATTTTTAACTTTTTAAGGGACCTCCACACTGTTTTCCAGAGTGGCTGTACCAACTTGCATTCCCACCAACAATGTAGGAGGGATCCCCTTTCTCCACATCCTCTCCAACAATTGTTGTTTCTTGCCTTGTCTATTTTTGCCATTCTAACTGGCGTAAGGTGGTATCTCAGTGTGGTTTTGATTTGAATTTCCTTGATGGCTAATGATTTTGAACATTTTTTCATGTGTCTGTTAGCCATTTGTATGTCTTCATTGGAAAAGTGTCTGTTCATATCTTCTGCCCATTTTTTGATTTGTTTATTTGTTTCTCGTGTATTGAGTTTGAGAAGTTCTTTGTAGATCTTGGATACCAGTCCTTTATCTGTAGTGTCATTTGCAAATATATTCTCCCATTCCGTGGGCTGCCTCTTAGTTTTTCTGACTGTTTCCTTGGCTGTGCAGAAACTTTTAATCTTGATGAAGTCCCATAAATTCATTTTATCTTTTGTTTCTCTTGCCTTTGGGGATGTGTCATGAAAAAGGTTGCTTTGGCCGATGTCGTAGAGGTTGTTGCCTATGTTCTCCTCTAGAATTTTGATGGATTCCTGTCTCACATCGAGGTCTTTCATCCATTTGGAGTTTATTTTTGTGTATGGTGTGAGATAGTGGTCAAGTTTCATTCTTTTGCATGTAGCTGTCCAATTTTCCCAGCACCATTTATTGAAGAGACTGTCTTTTTCCCACCGGATCTTTTTTCCTGCTTTATCAAATATTAGTTGCCCAAAGAGCCGAGGGTCCATTTCTGGGCTCTCTATTCTGTTCCATTGGTCTATGTGTCTGTTTTTGTGCCAGTACCATGCTGTCTTTGTGATCACAGCTTTGTAGTACAGCTCGAAATCCGGCATTGTGATGCCCCCAGCTTTGTTTTTCCTTTTCAACAGTTCCTTGGAGATTCGGGGCCTTTTCTGTTTCCATACAAATTTAAGGACTGTTTGTTCCAGTTCTTTGAAAAATGTCCTTGGTATTTTGATCGGGATAGCATTGAAAGTGTAGATTGCTCTGGGTAGCATGGACATTTTAACTATGTTAATTCTTCCGATCCATGAGCATGGAATATCTTTCCATCTTTTTATGTCATCCTCAATGTCTTTCAAGAGTGATTTATAGTTTCTAGAATATAGGTCCTTTACGTCTCTGGTTAAGTTAATTCCAAGGTAACGTATGGTTTTTGGTGCTATTGTAAATGGGATGGATTCCCTAATTTCTCTTTCTTCGTTCTCGTTATTCGTGTATAGAAATGCAACTGATTTCTAAGCATTTATTTTGTATCCTGCCACGTTACTGAATTGCTCTATAACTTCTAATAATTTGGGAGTGGCTTCTTTTGGGTTTTCCATATAGAGTATCATGTCATCTGCAAAGAGAGACATTTTGACTTCTTCTTTGCCGATTTGGATACCTTTGATCCCTTTTTGTCGTCTGATTGCTGTTGCAAGGACTTCTAGTACTAGTTGAATAATAGTGGCGAGAGTGGGCATCCTTGTTGTGTTCCTGATCTTAAGGGAAAGGCTTCCAGCTTTTCCCCATTGAGAATAATATTTGCAGTAGGCTTTTCATAGATGGCTTTTATGATATTGAGAAATGTACCTTCTATTCCTACACTCTGGAGGGTTTTAATCAGGAAAGGATGCTGTATTTTGTCAAATGCTTTTTCGGCATCGATTGAGAGGATCATATGGTTCCTGAGTCTTTTCTTGTTGATATGATGTATCACGCTGATTGATTTGTGAATATTGAACCACGCTTGCATCCCAGGTATGAATCCCACTTGATCGTGATGGATAATCCTTTTAATGTACTGTTGGATTCTATTAGCAAGTATCTTGTTGAGGATTTTGGCGTCCATATTCATTAGGGAAATCGGTCTGTAATTCTCCTTTTTGAGGGGGTCTTTGCCTGGTTTGGGGATCAAGGTAATATTGGCCTCATAGAATGAGTTTGGTAGCTTTCCTTCTGTTTCTATTTTTTGAAATAGCTTTAGGAGAATAGGTATTATTTCTTCTTTGAATGTTTGGTAGAATTCCCCAGGAAAACCGTCCGGGCCTGGAGTTTTGTTATTTGGAAGGTTGTTTATCACTGACTCAATTTCTTCATAATTAATTGGCCTGTTTAAGGAATCAATTTCTTCCGGTTTCAATCTTGGTAGTTTATAGGTTTCCAGGAAGGATTCCATCTCTTCCAGATTGCTTAGTTTATTGGCATATAGCTGTTGATAAAAATTTCTAATAATCCTTCCAATTTCAATGGTGCTCGTCGTGACCTCTCCTTTTTCATTCATAATTTTAATAATCTGGGTCCTTTCTCTTTTCTTTTGGATAAGTCTTGCCAGTGGTCTGTCAATTTTATTGATTCTCTCAAAGAACCAGCTTCTAGTCCTGTTGATCTGCTCTACTGTACTTCTGGTTTCTGCTTGATTGATTTCAGCTCTAATTTTGGTCAACTGCTTCCTCGTGCGTGGATTAGGCCTGTCCCTCTGTTGCTGTTCCAGCTTCTTGAGGTGAGAATATAAAAACTGCATTTTAGATTTTTCTATTCTTTTGAGTGTGGCTTGGATGGCTATGTATTTCCCCCTTAGGACTGCCTTTGCAGTATCCCATAGGTTTTGGACTGTTGTATTTTCATTCTCATTGGTCTCCATAAATTGTTTAATTTGATTTTTGATTTCCTGGTTTATCGAGTCATTCCTGAGCAGGATGGTTCTTAGTCTCCAAGTGTTTGAGTTTCTTCCAAATTTTTCCTTGTGGTTGAGTTCCAATTTCAGAGCGTTGTGGTCTGAGAATATGCAGGGGATAATTTCAATCTTTTGGTATCGGTTGAGACCTGTTTTGTGTCCCAGAACATGGTCTATTCTTGAGAATGTTCCATGGGCATTAGAATAGAATGAGTATTCTTTGGTTCTGGGGTGTAGTGTTCTATATATATCTATGAGGTCCAACTCGTCGAGTATGGCATTCAAAGCCTTTGATTCTTTGCTTAGTTTTTGCCAGGGTGTTCTGTCTATTTCTGATAGTGGAGTGTTGAGGTCCCCTACTATTAATGTATTTTCATTTATATGTCTCTTTATTCTGGATAAGAGTTGGCTTGTGTATCTTGCTGCTCCCCTGTTGGGGGCATATATATTTATAATTGTCATATCCACTTGTTGAATACTTCCTTTAAGAATAATATAGTGCCCTTCTGCGTCTCTAACTATAGTCTGTAGTTTAAAATCCAATTTATCTGATATGAGAATTGCTACCCCAGCTTTCTTTTGAGGACCATTTGCGTGAAAGATGGTACTCCATCCCCTTACTCTCAGTCTGAATGCATCTTTGGGTTTGAAATGAGTCTCTTGTAGACAGCAAATGGATGGGTCATTTCTTTTTATCCAATCTGCAACCCTGTGGCGTCTTATGGGATGGTTCAAACCATTTACATTAAGACTGATTACTGATAGATATGATTTTAATGTTGCCATGTTGCCAGTAAAGTCTTTTTTTGTATTGGCTGTGACTTTCTGTTCTGTATCACTCTTGGGGCCTTTTTACTTTTATAGAACCCCCCGTAATATCTCCTGTAGGGCTGGTTTCGTAGTTACAAAATTGGTTAGAGACTGGCGATTCTGAAATGTCTTTATTTCTCCATCAATTCTGAATGACAGTCTTGCTGGATAAAGGATCCTTGGCTGCATGTTTTTCTCTGAAAGAGCTTTAAATATGCTCCCCCAACCCTTTCTCTCATTCCAGGTCTGTGTAGACAGGTCTGACGTAATTCTGATGCTTTTGCCTTGGTACGTGAGAAATTTCTTTGCCCTGGCCGCTTTCAATACTGTATCCTTGCATCTAATATTTGCGAAATGCACTATGACGTGACGTGGCGTAGGTTTGTCGTGGTTGAGCTTGGGAGGGGTCCTCTCTGCCTCTTGGACACGAATGTTTGTTTCCCTTGCTAGATTAGGGAAGTTTTCAGCTACAATTTGTTCAAATATCTCTTCTAGACCTCTGTTTTTCTCCACCCCCTCGGGGATGCCGATGATTCTAACATTGGATCGTTTCATTGAGTCAGTAATCTCCCGTAACCTACATTCGTGGGCGTGGATTTTTTTAAGACCATCTTCTATTTTCATTTTTTCCTCTATTAACCCATCCTCCAATTCACTAACCCGTTCCTCTGCTTCTGTGACCCTGGCTGTCAGAGCCTCTAGTTTTGCCTGCATTTGGCTCATAGAATTTTTAATTTCTGTCAGATTCGCTCTCATTTCTGTCCTTAGGGATTCTATATTCTCAGTAACCTTTTCGTTTATACTTTTTTCAATTCTACTCATCATTTTAACCATCGTTACTCTGAATTCCATTTCTGATAATTTGGTTACATCCATATCCATTATTTCTGTGGCAGAGGCCACAGTCTCACTGTCTTTTCTTTGCTAGGGGGGGCTTCTCCTTCTTGTCATTCTGATGAAGAGAGGTTGCGGGGTTTCCAGAGCCCAAATTATTGACTGGGTCCCAGGCCGTGCCCCTTGTTTTATAGGGATCTTAGGGATGTGGGCTTCTTCTTTAAAGATTTTATTTATTTATGTGGCAGCCAACCAGCGAGAGAGGGAACAGAAGCAGGGGAGTGGGAGAGGAAGAAGCAGGCTCCCAGCGGAGGAGCCCGATGAGGGACTCCTTTCCAGAACGCTGGGATCACACCCTAAGCCGAAGGCAGGCGCTCAATGACTGCGCCACCCAGGCGCCCGGGTTGTGGGCTTCTTGATTTTTCAGCCTGCCTTCTGGGGGAGGGGCCTGCCGCGCCGATACTCAGGCAACCCTGTTTGGGTAGAGGCTCCGTGTCCCCTGCAAGGGGGGATGGGGATGGGCTCTCCCTGAGCCGGTATTTCCAGGCTTTTGTTCTCTGGCGGCTTTCCCTGGCGGTTTGCTGTGCCTCTTCTGAGAGTCAGAGCAGCAGCGGCCAAATTTCAGCCTCTGTCACGGAACAGAAGGATTGCGGCCCGTTCTCCACTCATGTTCTGGCCACTTTAACTCTGTTTCTGTTGGTGCTGCTCAACCCTGCAGCGTCCCGGGATGTGCGCCCCACACCCGGCGTCCCTGCCCTCACTTCCAGGGCCGGCGCGTCTCTGTCCTTTGTGTTTCTAATGCCGCCAGCCGCCAGCCGCCCCGTGCGCGCTCCGGAAGCTCCCGGTCTCAGTCTGGATCCAGTGAGCGCACCGGGATTCCGGGGTTCTGCGAGATGCCTGGTGGCGCGCGCACCCGGCTCACGGTCTCAGTCTGCTGTTCTGCGGGTGCCGTCCGCGAGCCCCGCCCGCTCTCCCGTGCAAGTGGCTACCGCTTCCCGGCACCCGAACGCGGCGGCTCCCTCCCCCTTCCGTTTATCTTCCGATATCTGTGCACAGTTTCATGGCTCCCCGCTTCGTACCTCAATACTCAGCGCTGGAGATGTTCATTTGTAGAGATCTAGATGCGTCTTCCTGCGTCTCAGGCTGGTTCCGTGGTTGTTTAGGCTGGTCTGGTACCTATCCAGCTCGACTCGGAGGACCGGCTGAAAACGGTGTCTCCTACTCCTCCGCCATCTTAACTCCTCCACTCTATCATAAATACTCTTAAATTCTAGGATATAGAACATGAAAATATATTCAAGATATATTAAGTTTAAAAAAGTGAAGTTTTAAAAGAGTATATTTACTATGCTTTCATTGGATAGAAATAAATACATACATAAATAAATAATATCTGGAAAGATTATATTCCAAAGTGTTAACAATGGTTACACCTGGGGAAAAAATAATAAGAGACCGTAACTTTTCAAATCATGTATTTTTATTTCGCTTTATTTTTAAAAATTTTTTAAAAAGATTTTTAAAATTCATGTGACAGAGAGCAAGAGAGCACAAGGAGGGGTAGTGGCAGAGGGAGAAGGAAAGGGAGAAGCAGGCTCTCTGCTCAGCCCGATGTGGGGCTCGATCCCAGGACCCTGGGATCATGACCTGAGCTGAAGGCAGATGCTTAACCGACTGAGCCACCCAGGTGCTCCTCACTTTATTTTTTTATTTATTTTTTTTAATTTATTTTTTTATTTTTTTTCCCAATAGCTTGATTCTTTTTTTTTTTAATAATGATTTTTTATTATATTATGTTAGTCACCATACAGTACATCCCTGGTTTTCGATGTAAGGCTCGATGATTCATTAGTTGTGTATAACACCCAGTGCACCATGCAATATGTGCCCTCCTTACTACCCATCACCGGCCTATCCCATTCCCCCACCCCCCTCCCCTCTGTAGCCCTCAGTTTGTTTCTCATAGTCCATAGTCTCTCATGTTTCATTCCCCCTTCTGATTACCCCCCCTTTCTTTATCCCTTTCTTCCCCTACTGATCATTCTAGTTCTTATGTTCCATAGATGAGAGAAATCATATGATAGTTGTCTTTCTCTGCTTGACTTATTTCACTTAGCATTATCTCCTCCAGTGCCGTCCATGTTGTAGCAAATGTTGAGAACTCGTTCTTTCTGATTGCTGAGTAATATCCCATTGTATATATGGACCACAACTTCTTAATCCAGTCATCTGTTGAAGGGCATCTCGGCTCCTTCCACGATTTAGCTATTGTGGACATTGCTGCTATGAACATTGGGGTGCATATGGCCCTTCTCTTCACGACGTCTGTATCTTTGGGGTAAACACCCAGTAGTGCAATGGCTGGATCATAGGGTAGCTCAATTTTTAACTTTTTAAGGGACCTCCACACCGTTTTCCAGAGTGGCTGTACCAACTTGCATTCCCACCAACAATGTAGGAGGGATCCCCTTTCGCCACATCCTCTCCAACAATTGTTGTTTCTTGCCTTGTCTATTTTTGCCATTCTAACTGGCGTAAGGTGGTATCTCAGTGTGGTTTTGATTTGAATTTCCTTGATGGCTAATGATTTTGAACATTTTTTCATGTGTCTGTTAGCCATTTGTATGTCTTCATTGGAAAAGTGTCTGTTCATATCTTCTGCCCATTTTTTGATTTGTTTATTTGTTTCTCGTGTATTGAGTTTGAGAAGTTCTTTGTAGATCTTGGATACCAGTCCTTTATCTGTAGTGTCATTTGCAAATATATTCTCCCATTCCGTGGGCTGCCTCTTAGTTTTTCTGACTGTTTCCTTGGCTGTGCAGAAACTTTTAATCTTGATGAAGTCCCATAAATTCATTTTATCTTTTGTTTCTCTTGCCTTTGGGGATGTATCATGAAAAAGGTTGCTTTGGCCGATGTCGTAGAGGTTGTTGCCTATGTTCTCCTCTAGAATTTTGATGGATTCCTGTCTCACATCGAGGTCTTTCATCCATTTGGAGTTTATTTTTGTGTATGGTGTGAGATAGTGGTCAAGTTTCATTCTTTTGCATGTAGCTGTCCAATTTTCCCAGCACCATTTATTGAAGAGACTGTCTTTTTCCCACCGGATGTGTTTTCCTGCTTTATCAAAGATTAGTTGCCCAAAGAGCCGAGGGTCCATTTCTGGGCTCTCTATTCTGTTCCATTGGTCTATGTGTCTGTTTTTGTGCCAGTACCATGCTGTCTTTGTGATCACAGCTTTGTAGTACAGCTCGAAATCCGGCATTGTGATGCCCCCAGCTTTGTTTTTCCTTTTCAACAGTTCCTTGGAGATTCGGGGCCTTTTCTGTTTCCATACAAATTTAAGGACTGTTTGTTCCAGTTCTTTGAAAAACGTTCTCGGTATTTTGATCGGGATAGCATTGAAAGTGTAGATTGCTCTGGGTAGCATGGACATTTTAACTATGTTAATTCTTCCGATCCATGAGCATGGAATATCTTTCCATCTTTTTATGTCTTCCTCAATGTCTTTTAAGAGTGATTTATAGTTTCTAGAATATAGGTCCTTTACGTCTCTGGTTAAGTTAATTCCAAGGTAACGTATGGTTTTTGGTGCTATTGTAAATGGGATGGATTCCCTAATTTCTCTTTCTTCGTTCTCATTATTCGTGTACAGAAATGCAACTGATTTCTGAGCATTGATTTTGTATCCCGCCACATTACTGAATTGCTTCACTTTATTTTTTTAAATCACCGTGATTTACTTTTGAAATTAGAAGGGCATGAGGTCATGTCAGAATTCCAGTTAACTCATTTCTTTCTCAATTTCAAATATAACTACAGTCCAGGATACAGTTTTGCCTGGATATATGCTGGAAACCAAAATTCCTGGACTAGGTTTTTATCATTAAAACATAGGAAAAGTTGTAAATACAAAGGCAGCAGATCTTAAAAGATAAATGGGGAATATTGTGAACAACATTATCTTAATAATTTCAAAAACATGAGTGAAATAAAAGAAATAAGGATTCTTATTTGTCTTATACAATTATTAACAAAATGAGATTAGTATTTAAAAGTCTTATCACAAAAAATCACTAAACCCAGTCAGTTTTATCAGTGTCTTCTAACAAACGTTCAAGAAAAGGAATATTCTAAACTTTAAAGGAATAGAAAAAGAGGAAATACTCCAAATCAATTTTATGAAAGCTTTATAACTTTTATACCAACACAAGGAAAGGATAAAATGAGAAAAGCATTAAAGCATTAACATTAAAGCAAAAGTCCCAACTAAGTTATGAATGTGTGAATTCCAGACATGTATAAATTAGTTAAACCATCATAGTCTGGTTGGATTTATTCTAAGAATAATTTTGATTAAATGTTAGAAGATCTACTAATGTAATTTTAAAATTAAGGAGGAAAAAACATATATCTCAATAAATGTGGAAACAATAATTTGGTAAAATATGACATTGACTCATTATTTAATATAAATTAGCAAACTAGGAATGGAAAGAAGCTTCACTTCCTCTAAAAAGCTATTTTAAAGATCTATAGCACAGTTGCTTTGAAAAACAGCTTAGCAGTTCCTCATGAAATTAAATATAGAGTTTCCATATGACTTAGGTATATACCTGAGATAATTGAAAACATGTACACACAAAAGCTTGTGCAATAAATTTTTAAAAAATATTTTATTTATATATTTATTCTTTTTTTTCAAGATTTTATTTATTTATTTGAGAGAGAGAGAGCAAGAGAGAGAGAGCACGAGTGGGGTGAGAGGCAGAGGGAGATGCAGACTCCCCGCTGAGCAGGGAGTCCCATGAGGGGCTCTATCCCAGGACTCCTGGACCATGACCCAAGCTGAAGACAGACAACTGACTGAGCCATCCAGGTTTATTTATTTATTTTAGAGAAAGACAAAGAGAGAGGGCACAGGTGTGAGCAGGTGGGGTGGGTGGGATAAGAGAAAGGGAGAAGGATAGGGCGAGAGAATCTCAAGCAGGCTCCACATTGAGCATGGAGCCCAATATGGGGCTTGATCCCATGCTCCTGAGATCATGACCCAAGTAGAAACCAAGAGTCAGAGACTCAACTGACTGAGCTACCCAGGTGCCCCCACACAACAATTTTTTAATGGCAGCATTATGTTACAAAGGCAAAATCTACACTTTTCAACCATCCTTATCAATATACCAATGCCATTTTCCAAAGTGCTAAAACAAACATCCTAAAATTCGTGTGGAACCAGAAAACACCTTGAATCACCAAGTAAATGTTGAGAAAGAAAAACAAAGGTGGGGGCATCATGTTGCCTGATTTCAAACTATATTACAAGCCTGTGCTCACCAAGACAACATGGTACTGGCATTAAACAGATGAATAGATCAATGGAACATAATAGAGACTCCAGAAATAGACCTTCAGCTCTATGGTCAACTCATCTTCTACAAAGCAGGAAAAAACATCCAATGGCAAGAAGGACAGTCTCTTCAATAAATGGTGCTGGGAAAATTGGACGGCTATATACAAAAGAATGAAACTTGACCACTCTCTCACACCATACACAAAGATAAACTCCAAATGGATGAAAGACCTCGAGGTGAGACAGGAATCCATCAAAATCCTAGAGGAGAACATAGGCTGCAACCTCTATGACATCAGCCACAGCAACTTTTTTCATGACACATCCCCAAAGGCAAAAGAAACGAAAGAAAAAATGAACTTGTAGGACTTCATCAAGATAGAAAGCTTCTGCACAGCCAAGGAAATAGTCAAAAAAAAAAAAACTAAGAGGCAGCCCACGGAATGGGAGAAGATATTTGCAAATGACACTACAGATAAAAGACTGGTATCCAAGATCTATAAAGAACTTCTCAAACTCAATACACGAGAAACAAATAAACAAATCAAAAAATGGGCAGGAAATATGAACAGACACTTTTCCAATGAAGACATACAAATGGCTAACAGACACATGAAAAAATGTTCAAAATCATTAGCCATCAGAGAAATTCAAATCAAAACCACCTTGAGATACCACCTTACATCAGTTAGAATGGCAAAAATGGACAAGGCAGGAAACAACAAATGTTGGAGAGAATGTGGAGAAAGGGGATCCCTCAAAAAGTTAAAAATAGAGCTATGCTATGATCCAGCAATTGCACTACTGGGTACAGTAGTACAATTACAGTACAATACAGACGTAGTGAAGAGAAGGGCCATATGCACTCCAGTGTTCATAGCAGCATTGTCCACAATAGCTAAATTGTGGAAGGAGCTGAGATGCCCTTTAACAGACAAATGGATAAAGAGGTTGTGGTCCATTTATAGAATGGAATATTACTCAGCCATCAGAAAGAACGATTTCTCAACATTTGCAGCAACATGGACGGGACTGGAGGAGATCATGCTAAGTGAAATAAGTCAAGCAGAGAAAGACAATTATATGGCTTCACTCGTTTATGGAACATAAGAAAAAGAAAGATCGGTAGGAGAAGGAAGAGAAGAATGAAGGGGGGGGTAAATAGAAGGAGGAATGAACCATGAGAGACTGTGGACTCTGGGCAACAAACTGAGGGCTTCAGAGGGGAGTGGGGTGGGGAATTGGGATAGGCCGGTAATGGGTATTAAGGAGGGCACACATTGCATGGTGCACTGGGTGTTATATGCAAATAATGAATCATGGAACACTACATCAGAAACTAAGGATATACTGTATGGTGACTAACATAACATAATAAAAAATTATAATTAAAAAAAGAGAAAAGTATATGAAAAGACATCCCATGCCATAAGTCATCAGGGAAATGCAAATTAAAACAACGAGATGCCACTACACACCTATTAGAATGGCTGGAATCCAAAATTCTGAAAATACCAATTGCTAGTAAGGGTACAGAATAACAAGAACTACCATTTATTATTGGTAGGAATGCAAAATGTTACAGGCACTATGAAAGCAGTTTGGAAATTTCATACAAAACTGAACATACCCTTATCATACAGTCTTGCAAGTATATTCCTTTGTATTTACCCCCAAAATGTTGAAATTTCTGCCAACACAAACCCTGTGCATGGATATTTATTGAAGCTTTATTCATAATTGCCAAAATGTACAAGTAACCAAGATGCCCTTCAGTAAATGAATGGATGAATAAACTGTAGTATATCCAGATAATGGACTATTATTATTCAGCACTAATAAGAAATAAACTATTAAGGCACAAAAATGCATGGAAGAAATTTAAATACATATTGCTAAGAAAAAAAGCCAATTTGAAAAGACTAAACTGTATGATTCCAAATATATGACATTAAGGAAAAGGCAAAACTGTGCAGAGAGTAAAAAGATCAGTGGTTATCAGTAGATTTAAGGGGCTTTTAGGGCAATGAGACTCTTCACAATTCTGTAATGATGGATACACGTCATTATACATTGGTCAAAACTCACAGCATGTACAACACAATCCTAATGTAAACAATGGCATTTTGTTAATAACTATGCATCAATATTAACTCATCAATTGGAACAAATGTACCACACTAATGCAAGATATTAATATAGGTAGGTGGAGGTAGGGCAAAGCGGGAACTCTCCGTATTTTCCACTGAGTTTTTCTGTATATCAAAAACTGTTCTAAAAATAAAGTATATTAATTTTAAAATGCTGTGTCAAAAAGTATAAACAGTTCTAGCAGGAAACCAAATCTAAGATCACTACACAAAAATTCAATTGCATTTCTATACATTGACAAGAAATAGAAAATGACATTTAAAAAGGCATGTGTCGTAATGAGCACTGGGTGTTATACGCAAATAATGAATCATTGAACACTACATCAAAAGCTAATGATGTACTTACTCTATGCTGACTAACATAGCATAATGAAAAAAAAAGATACCATCTTCATTTTCAATAATATTAAAACCCAGTAACAAATATGAAAAAAGATATACAGAGCCTTTGTGTAAAAATCAATAAATACTTCATTAAAAGACATTAAAGATAGAGGATTTAGATTCTGAAGTATATCAATCTCTTTGAATAGATCTAGCAGTGTTTCGCTACTCTGCATACATATTAAAATTCCCTTGGAAATGTTTAAAATACCTATGCTTGACTACTCTCTAACCTCTCAAGATGAAGTAAATCTGATTCTCCCACAAATAAAATTTTATCGGAATGCAGAATTTCTAATAGACAGTTGATTAGAATTCAAAATATGTAGAGAACTCCTATGATTTCAGAAAAAAAGAAATTACCCCCATTTTTAAAAAAAATGAAAGACAAAACAAGCATTTCATGGAAGAGGAAACACAATGTCGATAAATGTGAAAATATATTTAATCTAATTTTTAATTAGAGAAATTCAGAGTAAAACTACAATGCATTCTATTTTTTTCATATCAACCAGATTGAGCTAAATTTTAATACTTACAATAGGTAGTGTTCAGTGATGTTGAGAAATTGGAATTCTCATCAACTGTGAGAACGTAATTTGTTACACCCCCTCTGGAAAGTAATTTGGCACATCCTACAACCTGTGATGTCACTAACTAAAATATTTTCTTCCTAGATAAACACATACATTTTTATTAGGAGTCATGTCTCAGAATGCCAATAATAACACTGTCATAGGGAAAAAAAAACTAACAACACAAAGTTCCACTAATGGTAAAACAAATATATAAACTATGATATCTTCATATTCAACAAAATGTTATACAATAGTGACTATAAATGCATGCATCAACATGCATGAATTTCAAAAACATAACAATGTTGAGAGATAAAAATAAGACAAAATAATATAAACAACATGATTTTGTATATAGAAAATTCAAAACATGGGTACAGCTAAATGGTATATTTTTATTTTTTTAATTTTTTTATTATGTTACTTTAGTCATCATACAGTACATCATAAATGGTATATTTTTAGAGCTGCATATAAATGTGATAAAACAATAAAGACAGAAAATGAAATAACTGGTACAAAATTTAGAGTGGGGTTTATTTCTAATGGAAAGAGATTTAAAGCAAGAAGGGAACACACAAAAGGTTGCAGTGACACTAGTAATATTGTATATTTTACATTGGGTGAGAGATACAAGCTATTAATTTTATTATTTTTAACATATATTTAGTCCTCTGAAATTTATTGCGAACTTTTGTTTTTTCATCTGTTTATATTTCAGTTTGTACTGTTTTACTAACTTATATTCTACAATCTAGATAACTAATTCTTCCATTAACTGCGTCTATTTTTCTATTAATGTCATCCAATAAATTCTTAATTTTGATTGGTTCTATAATTTCTGGTTGGTTAATTTTCAAATCTGTATTATTAGATTTTATTGTTTCCAGTTTCTTGCTACATTTTTAAAAGTAAGGATTTTATTTTCGTAAGTATAGTAAGCATAGTAGTTTTATAGTCTAAAGCTGATAATTACAAGGATTGTCACGTGCCTCATCATTGATTATTTGACATGCATTTTACTTGAAAAAATATTTTTAGAAATCATTTTATATTTAGGATGATGTTAACTCTCTCTAGAAAGTAACTACTTTCCTCCTGCCTGATACCTGTGGTCACTAGCAGTCCAAGATCAATGCATTAAGGTGTTAAGGGTACTATCAGCCCACTATTCTATACTGCAGTCCTTTCGGGTACTAAGATAGAGCAGAGACTTACATTAGGGTAACATTTGTGAATAAGTCTATTAATAAAGGTATTTAAAAAAAAACAAAAAAAGAACAACAGAAAAAATAAAGGTATATTTCTTTCCTCAATTATTGTAATGCCTTTCTAACTAGTACCTTTGTCCTCTTTCAAACATAGAATATATCTTTTTAAATAATCAAACAAGAACAATCTTTTTAAAAACAACTGATCGTGTCTCTCTTCTGCTTAAAAGTGTCCAAAGCTTTCCTTCTCCTACAGGAACAATTCTGAACTTCTTAGTAAAGTCACTTATTTTCTGATTCCAGCCTGCCTTTCCAATCTCACCTCTTGTACTTTCTAATCACTATGCCCTACAGTTACAGGAAACTTGTCAACTTTCTCTGAACACACTATATTCTTTCAAGTGTCTTCAACTTCATTCCCTATACCTAGAATGTCCATGAACATATGCTCCACCTGATAAACTCATTCCTTACTACCCGACTCAAACTCCCTTTATTTGGAAAAGATACCTGTTAGGTTTTTTTCTCGTCGCTAATGAAATCAACACCGCAAAGGCAAACGTGGTCCAGAGGATGAACTTTATTGCAAGCACCCTCGGGTGAGGTTCTGCGACTCAGGAAAGAGCGTTGAGTCTGGGAAGTCGCGGCCAGGGCAGGGCAGCGAGGGTTTTTATTTCAGTTTGTCTATATTCAGAAATATATTTATATTTCAATCAAACCGCTGGGGGTGGGGGAAAGTCTGTCTTGGAGAGTCGTGGCAGGGTTTTATTGGGTACTGCTGGGGGTGGGGGAAGTCGGTAGGACGGGTTTCGGTTTCCCGCCTAGGTTTAGGTTTAAATCTTGGCGGGAGAGTCGGTTATTTTGGCGGGAGAGTCGGCCATCTTGGGTGTCTTGGCCCCTTTTCTCGGCCAGCCCAACAATACCCTAGTCTGCCAGGCAGAATTAGTTGCTCACACTTCTGGACTATCCTAATACTACAACAAAATGAAAACAAACAATTTAAAAAATTTTTTATTTAAATTCAATTTAGTTAACATATAGTGTATTATTAGTTTCAGGGGTAGAATTTAGTGATTGATCTTGCATATAATACCCAGGGCTCATTACATCAAGTGCCCTCCTTAATGCTCACCACCCAGTTACCCCATCCCCCCACCCACCTGCCCTCCAGGAACCCTCAGTTTGTTTCCTATAGTTAAAAGTCTCTTGTGGTTTGCCTCCCTCTCTGTTCTTACCTTATTTTATTTTTCCTTCATTTCTCTATCTGTTTTAAAACAAACCATTTTTAAAAAGATTTATTTATTTGAGAGAGAGAGTTCGAGCAAGAGGGAGAGGGTGAGGGTGAGAGGAAGAAGACTTCTTGCTGAGCGGGAAACTCGGAAGCAGGGCTAGATCCCAGGACCCTGATGTTATGACCTGAGTTGAAACTGAGAGTTGGACGCTCAACCTCACACTCCCCCTGCTTGTGTTCCCTCTCTGTCTGGCTGTCTCTCTCTGTCAAATAAATAAATAAAATCTTAAGAAAAAAAAAGAGTTGGACGCTCAACCAACTGAGCCACCAAGGCATTCCTTTTTAAAAATATATTTATTTATTTGAGAAAACAAACCATTTTTTTGAAAGGTGATTGGGAAATATTTGTCCAAGGGCAATATTCACATAAACACAAATCTTTTTATTGGAGTATTCTTTGTTTTGAAATAGCAATCACCTGAAAACTAACAAAATGTACTTAAGAAGAGACTAGTTAAGTAAATGTGTCTTATATTCACACAATAAAATGCCACTTAGTTATTAAAGAGAGTGAGGAATGGGTACTAATATGGAAAAATCCCCAAGATATTCTAAGTGAAAAAAAGAAGATGCAGATGAGTGGGCATAATGTGTGTGCATGTGCACATGTATAATGAGAATTTCTGGAAAGAAACATAAGAAATGAAATAGCATTTGCCTTTGGATAGAGTACTGAGTGTTTGGGGTGCTAGTGTCACTTTTTACTATAATTCCTTTTGTATGGCTTGAATTTATTTTATTACATTTATTTTTTATTTTTTAATACCAAGATTTTTAAAATTAGAACTCTTGTACCCTTTAAAAATGAAATTTTAACCTATTACATTGTTGTTTATCTGCTTATATGCCAGTTTTCTCCACTTGACTGTGAGCAACTTACAGGTAGAACCTATCTTATTATACCCAATGCCTAACACAGTGCTTTATGGTAATAGACACTAAGACAATTAAATAAAAAGATGAATAGATATTTAATGATTTAATGGTTGGATGAAGGAATAAATGCTTGAATAAATGAATGCGTGAATGGTAAATAAGAAAACCAAGTTCATTAAAGGACAGTACTTATAGTAGTAGTTCTTCAGACACTCCTCTTTGGTACCCCATGTATGTTTTGAGGATCCATTACAAGAGGAAATTCTAGAAAAATACAATTACTTTATATTCAGAGATGACCTATCTGATGAAGACTACAGAATGATATTAATTATGTACAGGAGCAATGAAATACATTTCATCCTAGGCTGCATCAAAAGCAAGTCACTGTGAAATGAACTGAATGATTTAACAACACCCAACGCATAAAAGGTCCTCCTCACCTTAAAGGTGTTCAGGACAGCCTCTTAATTTGATTTCTGTTTTGTTGTGCTATCTTCATTTTATGGTCTTTAGTTCTCCTTATTACAAATGTAATTTTTAAGGGTCAAATTAATTTAATTTCACTTTGGCTTTGGGATGCTTGAATGCAAGGTTGTGAAAACCACTAGCTTAAAACAGGTGCTCTGCAAAACTTCCTGCCAAGCCTTCTAAGTCACCAGGGCATGTACAAAAATCAGTGTGAGCAGGTGAGTTAAGAGCTGTGCTAGAATAGTAAGGAGAAATTATAGATGTTTCACAGACTGTATGAACATAAAGTGACATTGTCTTTGCTCATACCACATCCTCCACCCCTGCAGCCTGCAAAGCTTGTTTTACCCTTTTTTTTAAAGCTTCTCAAAATCTTGCCCATATTTCAAGACACAACTCAAATCTACTCTGCTTTCGTGATGTCTTTCCTTATTGCCTCAGCTAAAATTATCTTTCTCTTCTCCAAGCTGCTTGCTTAGAAGTAAACATATCTTGTCTTGTATCTTTTATCATATTTACCTCTTTTACCATTTTAGCTCCTTAAGTGAATCATAAACTCTTGGAGTGCAAGGAACATGTGCTACACTACTTTATATCTCCATAATCTTCCCCCTGATTCTAATAAATGTTCTTTTACTCTTTTTGGATTCATGGACAACTTTGAGAATTTGATGAAAGCAGTTTTCACGGGATATATGCATATGCAGAGAATAAAGTTTTCTATACAATTCGAAGGGTTTAGGAGTATCTGATATAGTGCATATTCAATTAATGTTGATTACAATTAAGGAGGCAACACCAGCTACGTTGATGAGCTCAGAGTTAAATGCCTTGAGTTTGTGTCTCAGTTCTGCTACTTATTAACTCTGTGACCTTGGACAGATTGCTCAACTTTTCTCTGTCTTGATATACTCTTCTGTGATATGGGAATAATAATAGCACTTCCCTTTTAGGATTGTTGGGAAGACTGAATAATAATAGGAATTTAACATAGTGCTTGGCTCATATTATGCACTTAATGAGTTTATGCAAACTTCACCATTTACTAGCCATTTAATTTTGGCCAAATCAGTTGGATGGTCTCCAATACAATATAGTACATTTTCTAAACTAGCATGTACGGTTTTTAGTATGTTTGTTGTGTACATCTAGAATTAGGAAAAGTACCTGAGGCAACAAAGAAAGTAGAAAGAAGGCAGAGTTTCTGTCTTCAAGGACTTTACAATCTCCTAGGGGGGGAAGAAGATCCTAGAGTGATAAATAATAAGTAAGGCTTAATAAGTGAAGTGTAAATGATCAGTGAAGGCTGTAGCATCTGAATCAAAGGAAACAGGCAAGGCCATCTGGAAAAGGTAGCCAGGCTGATATAGGAACAAGCAAGGCTTTTTTGCGTTGGTCTTTTTGCTACATCTTATGCATTCAGTAGAGACTGTTACCCACTCATTTTCAGATTCTCAGTGTTAGTCTTTTATCATATTTTCATTTGATTTTACTCATCTTCTGAGTCTACTGCATAGGCTCAAAGCTGAGTAAACTGCTACTTCTGCATGTCATCACAAAAAATAGTGATGTGTATTGACTCTGTCAAATATAAAATTGATCTTTCAAATTGCTTTGATGACTTATAAAGCTATGTGTAGTGTAGGGCTACTTTTGTTGTGTGATGACTAGCTCTTGTTGCCTAGAATGGACTGTTCAGGTTTTCTAGAATAAAGTAAAACATTTTGCCAGTTTCAAAGAATCTGACATCCCTTTTGACTTCTGTCCTGATTAGAGGAAAAACACCTTTCATCCATCAGTAGACAGAGACAATGCTGAGTGGCCGAATAGATTGGGGTAACATGGGTAAACCCCATTTTCTATTCCTATTAAAGAACTCAAACTAAAGACATTTCTTGGGACAATTGGATACATGATTAAAATTGATATTTGAAAGTATAGCCCTTCAGGAAAGGAGGCTGTTAGGAGATGAACATTGTCCAAAAGAAGTTTGGGAGCATCTACATCGAATCTTCTGCTCTTTATTCAAGATTAAGCCTAACTTTTTTTTTCCTGCTGAATTTGCTATTTCCTTGGTTTCTCAACCAATGGCTAAGGGCCATTAATCCACTCTACAAAAGTGTCCTCCTGTATTATTGTCCTATATGCTGCTCCTGCCTGGAATGTCTACCCTAAATTCTTTGCCTATTTAACTCCTTATTCCTCAGCTCTTAGTTCAATAGATGATCTCTTCAGGACAAGTTTCCCTGACTACCATGACTATGTCAAATACATCTATTATAAGCTCAAATAACACATATGACTTCCCTTCACAGCACTTGAAACAGTTGCAACTTTGTGCAATTATTTTATTAATGTCTGCGTTTTCCCCTTTATACTGTAAGTGCTGAGGGTAGGCACCTGAGCACATAGAATAGTTCCTGGCTCATAGTGGTACTCAATAATCATTTGGTGAATGAGTGAATGGATTTCAGTTTTCCCTAATTAGTTTGTGTTAATACCATACTAACTTTCTTAGTAAGATGCAGCATAATCTATGCTTTAAGAAAACCTCAGTATACACAGATTGAAAAGTTTCACTTGCAAAACTAAAGACAAGTTAGGAATGGAGGGTTGTTTGTTTGTGGCAAGTCATAATCAATCAGATTCCCACGTGACTTACCATTCTGGACTGTGCTACATATAAGTATCAAATGAGTATCTGATATTGTAAACCAAGAGTGTAGTAACTCTAGAAATATAGCTCTCTACTTTTTTGTTGTTTGTTTGCTTTTACAGCCCTCTACTTTTAAGAAACTTTCCCTCAGTTTGGGATCTTAATATTAAAAAAAAAACCTACTAGGAATTAGTGAAATAATGAAACATGTTCAGTAGTTCTACAAATAAGTTGGCATCATGGCTGAAATTAACATCTGCATTCAAATATACAAGTCAGAGATTCTGTTTTCTTCATATTATAATCAACAGAATTCATGAAATTGAAATGGTTGAGTTTAAACTGTCTTTTTTCACTCTGCCTTGAAGGCAGAGATTGATTTATTCATAAAGGTAACTAATGTGCCTTCCACTCCCTGATATATAGTAATCTCTGTCTCTCTCTCTCTCTCTCCATCTCCCTCCTCTCTCTCTCTTTCTCTCTATCTCCATATGGAATGTACATGTCCAAACATGTAGACAGTATGTACATTGAAAAATTCATAGAATGGAGGTCAAGCAACCTGGATTATAGTCCTCTAGTCTCAAATCTGTTAATAATAAACTATGTAATCTTAGACAAGTTATTTAATCTCCCTCTGCTTTATTTTCTTCATCCGCCAAATTTGGCTAACCATACCTTGTTTGCATACATAACTGTTGTATGAGGAAGAACAAATGAAATGACAAATGTGAAAATATTTTAAAAAATGAAAAGTATCATTCAAATGCAAGTGCGATGGAGAGCCTGTGCTATGAGTAGTAGAGTACATGACTAGGCTGCAGAGTGTTAATGTCAAACAAAATGAAGAGACTGAGGTTCATTCTCTGGAAGCTCAGCCCACATAGCCTAACTTGCATTATCATCCTCTTGTCCCTCAGCAGGGCTCCTTCCAGCATTGAAATAACCTTATAAAGATCTGCCTTCCTCTCTTGTTCCACTTGCTGAATCAGCTTTTGTGAAAATATCCCCTCCAGTGTATAATATTTTGAAGAAACTTTCAAGAAAACTCTATGCCCAGAGAGTGCTGATTCAGCACAGCAAATGAGGTGACGAAGATGTATTTGAAACATTTCATTGGCAGGAACCTGGTCTGAACAATCTACATTAATAAGGAGGTACCTGTTTGGCCAAAGGAAGCATATTGCTTACAAGTTACTGTATATGTTTCTGACTTTGGAGGCACATGACTTGTGGGGTAAGAAGGTATCACCATGTTTTGAAGACACCATCCCTGTGCATTCAAATAGTCCATATTTAATTTATGGCACATAGTAATCTCCTTTCCTTCTTCTCATGCCTCCACACATAACAGCTTCTAGAAAATGTACCCTACAGTGTTATATGTCACCATGCCACAGGACACAAAGTAGAAAAGCACCTTTTTCTATAATGCATTAACAAATAAATCAAAATTATTCATAAGCATGATTGAAGACAAATAATTCTCCCTGGCTTAAAAAAATCATTATGCTGTAACAACTTTACTCACACACCTGGAGTTTTGACTGGCAGAGTCTTACATTTTGGTGATTTTAATCTTTAGTAACATAGTGCTTTCCTGAATCTTGTTCACACTTATTAGTTGCCAGATGCAGAAGACATCTTAAAGTATTATTTTCAAGGATATCACAACATGACAGGAAAACATGTGTGCCAGAAATAGGTGGTAGATTTGGGATGGTGGTATTGGGGTGCAACCTGAATGGTCTTTCTTCAAACAAGTTTGCAAAAGCAAGCCATTCAAACTAATTAGACAATATAAGTAGATTATTTGCATTCCTCTGGAATACCACAGATATTTATCATTTTCAAAACAGATAAATAAAATGCAGCCCAGTTAATAATTAAAATGAAGTAACATCTGTTTCCTATAAGCATTAAATCTGAACTTTCCTACTGGTCACTAGTTAAAGAGAAAAAAAAGAACATTTTTACTGTAAAATCGTATTTCTATGTCTTGCCCTTTCAAATGATTCATGTTTTTCATGGCATGAAGAAAACAGATTTACTGGAAGTAATCTAAGGAAATAAGGAAAAACTCGAGGAGAATAACGTTAAATACTTTTGCCAAATATACTTTAACATTCATTGAATATGTGTAGTATTTCTATCAGGTTGATTTTCATGCAAGCTTCAAAAGTCAGCCAATACTTAGAACGTGCCAGAGCTAATAGTGCATTTGATTGTCCATCATTCCATCTCTGTTCCCATCTGTCTGTGAAGTCTAGTGATTGTTCTGAAAGAGATCACAGCTGTTTTTCATCTTTATTTTGAGGCATACATTTTTATTCAGACTTACTGTTATATATTTTCATTTCCTGAAGTTATAGAACCAACGTAGATGGAATCATTTCCAGCTGGAAAGGCAACTCTTCTTCCTTCTGAAGCACAGTTGAATTCTGTGATGCCTATTCCCAAGGTCATACTTTGACAACTGGCATGTAGATGGGCTGTTTTTGACCTTCCTATCTTATTTTTCACCATCCATCTTCTCACACATCAACCCTCAATCATGACCTTCTCAATTAAGCACCTTTCCAAGATCTACATCCTTCCCCTGTTCTAACAGGCCATATGACTTGGAAATTAGCAGATTAGAAACCAGTCCTATAAACTGTATAAAGTTTATTAATAATAGACAATAGGTTAATGTATTACATATCCCAGGACTATTGCATTCAAATAAAAATTCTCCAGTGGAATTACTCCTTAATCACAGAATCCCAGGCTTCGTTGCCAATTGTGGAGGATTACACTAGTCAAAAAGCAAAAATTCCTAACAGACAAGTTGAGTGAACATCTCTACTAGCACAGAGAAATAGTTTTTCATAAAAGATTACTGTTGTAAGGATTTATTATTTTAACATCAGAATATGAAAACAAATTTAGAATAAGTAGCCTTATTTAACAAATTAACAGATTTTCTAATGGAGACGTTTATCTGCTACCTCACTATTACCCCAGATTAAATTATATCATAATAGTTCTAACAGAATAAAATGTGTAAGTACCTCAAAACAACTGATCTCTTCTCTTGAGCTGTGCCCTCACCTGATTACAATTTTTTTCAAACTAGCATTACAAAGAATAAAATTTTAATCCTAACAAGAAGTCTCTTGACATACACTGTTTGTTTGTTTTGCCACTTTTATAAATGAGTCCTATGTTTTAATGTTTTGTTTTGTTTTTTAAGGTAGGAGAAGGAGTATAGGAGTAGTTACCTTACTTTCTGAATTAAGAAAACTCAGTAGATATGGGCTTCGATTTCATGACACTTCCAGACTAGGAGATGATCTAGGAAGTATAATTTGATTGTTGAAATATTACTTTTGTAGCAATGTATAATGGAACTACTATTTAAATTCAAACTTTTTCTATCTAGGACAGATGGTCACCATAGATACAGTGTTAAGCTATTTTCCACATCTGATCTAAATTTGTTTTTGTGGGATTTTGATCTGTTGGTGGTTCATCATTTCTAGAGGCATCAGGAAAACTAGTTTGGGGCAGGTGGTGAGATAAGCGAGGTGGTAAAGTGGAAAGCACTATGGGTTTGGACTCAGACAAACTTGCTCAAATCTTGGCTGATACATTTTCTAGCTGTGTAATTTGGGGCAATAATTTACATTTCCGATCATGCTTCCTCTTCCTTAAAATTGGAGGGGTTATAACAACCAAATGATAACCTTTTAGAGCATTAAATGGGAAAATACATAAAATATTTGTAATAGAGTAATAGGTACTCACAATATATCATTAATTTCTATCCCCTCATTTTCATTTCTATTAGCTTACTCAAACTGGGTATTCTCATGCCATTATCTGAGACCTTCAGGGTCAGCTTTTTCTGTTAAGTGCAGGCTGTGATTAGTGTTATTATTAGAGTACTTTAGTAATTACAAAACACAAAAAGACAAAATAATCCACAATAGGTTTTTAGGCAAATACAGTGAAGATCAAATTAGCTTGGGGGTGGGTGGCAGGGGAGTATAAGGCATTGGAAATCTCTCTCAAGTGTTTCCTGACCATTGTATTCTTGCTGTTATCTGCAAAGTGTATTAGCTCCTTATTGAGGTGACATTGCACTGACCTTAAAGAGATGAATCACATGGGTTGGATGACAGGAAGGAAAGATATAACCAAAATGTGGCCTAGTTATAATTTGGCTCAAGACAGAGGCTCAGGGTACTTAGAAAAACCACACTGAGAGAGCAATCAAATAAAAGCATAGTCTAATACTTGTGAGGTAGTTCAGAGGCAAAATTGAATTCACCTTTTATTCATAGACTCTTTTACAACCCCCTGCCGTTTAAAGATATTTGTTGCACAAAATGAGGTTCTTAAGTTCAACCTCCCTGATTTACTGTCTATGGGTTTTTTAAAAGAGATATCAAACCATAGCAGATAAACTAGTGAGTTTATCCCCCTTTTTGTTGATCTAATTGTCTGCTCTGGTAAAAATGTCCTCACAATTGAGATATGCTTTGTGTTGAGGTCTTTTCATTCCTTGTACTCTCCTATAAGGTGGTAGCCTCAACTAATGTTAACCTGTTTTCATCTCTGATAAGTATTACCTGAAATTCATTTATGCATTTAGGAACAAGGTGACAAAATAGTGGTATGCTCTTGATAAATCTCACATACAGTATGGCAGCCTATGAGTCATTCTTATAAGTGGTGTAGACTTTATTGCCTTACATGACTTATGCTTATAGCCATACATAAATCACACAGAACTACCAGAGGATTTTTAGTGTTTAGTCATAATAAAATAAAAGATTTCAAAGATGGTCTCTATCAAGTCTGAATGAAGTGGAAGAAGGAAAGATTCCCATTAAATAATTGTTTTTAACTTCATGTCAGGTAATGATGAATAATTGTATACAAAATTTTAACAAGGAAACTTCATTTTGTTTTATATATCCTTTAAGTCTGTGAAATGGAGCCTCTGAAGAAGTTGGAAAGGTTTCTCTTAGGGTTTAGTATTAGAGGCTTTTAGTTTAGAGAAGGGAAATAATCATTGTCTAGATCTCATGAGACTTTAGTTTAACTTTAGTTCAGCTCAATCAAGAGTACATCAATTCATTTGCTCAACAAACATTTATAGATAAATACAGGTGAATTTTGTATGCCCCCAAAGTAAAAAACCCAAAACAACTAATTGGAAAAATAGTAGAAACTTGTTTATTCGTTTTTTCATTTAAGAATAAAATCTGATTTCTCTAGTATGGAGAGTTTCTACAAATGTCTAAGTAAAAGATAACTCAATATTTCAAAATTGGCAAAGAATTATCATGCAGTTTACAGAAACCAAAATATAAATAAATAAGGAAAATACAGAACTTCATGAATAAAGAAATGAAGACTAAAGCAAAACAATACCATATTTTGCCTATCATATTGGCAAATATGAGAATGTCAGAAAGTGTACAATATTCAGAAGGAAATTCAAATATGTGCACCTTTTTGGAGAGCAATTTTTGCAATATCTACCTACATTTTAAATACATACACCATTTGATTCAGCTAATTCCACCATAGGAATCTATTGTGCCAATGTACTTGGATAAGTTTAAAAAAAACTAGGTATTGGAACGCCTGGGTGGCTCAGTCAGTTGAGTATCTGCCTTCAGCTCAGGTCATGATCTCGGGGTCCTGGGATCAAGCCCCCTGTCAGGCTCCTTGCTCAGTGGGGAGTCTGCTTCTCCTTCTCTCTCTCATCTTCTTCCCTTCCCCCATCCCCACTCATGTGTTCTCTCTCTCAAATAAATAAAATCTTAAAAAACCCTAGGTATTCATTTTCAGTATACCTTTGTTTATATAAGCTAAGAAAGGAAGCAAACTACATGTCCTTAATAAGTGAATGAGAGGAATTTGTATGATTATGGTACATCCATGCAAAGGATATGACAATATTGTTAAAAAAAACAGTTTATTTATATTTGATTTTAAAAATAAGTTAAATCTATATGCACTGATATGAAAGACCACCAAAATATATTACTAAATGATTAAACTATGGTACAGAAGTATTGCTGTGATATTATCTTATTTGTTTAATATGGATACAGATGCAAAACTCTGGGATATGTAGTCATATACTATCTCTGAGATTTCAAAGTGAGATTTGGGGGAGAGAGAGAGGTATTTTAACTTTTCAATTTTTTTAAAAGATTTATTTATTTATTTATTTTAGAGAGAAAGAAAGAGTGCAGGGGGGAAGGGCTGAGGGAGAGGGAGAGAGAATCCTAAGCAGACTCCCTGCTGAGCATGAAGCCTGATACAGGGCTCCATCCCACAACCCCAAGACCATGACCTGAGCCAAAATCAAGAGTTGGCCACTCAATTGACTGAACCACCCAGATGCCCCTACTTTTCATTTTTCAAAAAGATTTTATTTTTAAGTTCTCTGCACCCGAAGTGGGGCTCAAAGTTATAACCCTGAGGTCAAGAGTCCTGTGCCCCACCGACTGAGCCAGGTAGGTATCCCTTTACTTTTCATTTTTAACCCTTCAGATGGTTTGAAATGTTTACCTTGTGCATAGAAAACATGACATTTTGAGAATTTAGAATGATTAAAGGGGAGACTGAAAAAAGTGAACCAACATTAATTGAACATTCACTACTTCTCAGCCATTTTATTTTTGCAATATATGTGTCTCTACTTTCATCCTTTCAACAAAACTTCAAGGTAAATATTAATTTTCCCATTTCACAAATGAGGAAACTAAAGCCCAGAGAGGTTATATTGTTTGACCAGTATTACATAGCTAGTGTTAGCGAGATTAAATGGAATGAGAATAATAATAACAAATGATAACAATAACAACCACTAACTGTCAGCACTAATCATATGCAAATATATTATATATTTGTGTTTCCAATTTTCATATTGATCTAGCTCCCATTTATAATTAATGAAATTGGAGTTCAAAGATGTTATATAATTTCTTAAAGGTAACAGGACTGGTATTTGAACATAGTTCAGTCCATTTCCAAACACCAGCCTTTTTCACTGCACTATATCACTTTCCACACATAAGGTTCCTGGAAAGATATATGAAAAACAAGGATATACATTAGAAGCTCCTGCAGTAGTCTGTGTGAGAGATTATCAGGAAGAGAAAACAATCTGAGCAAGGTTTCATAGGCAAATCAGTAAGACATGATGAGTAGATGCTAGAAGAAAAAGTCAAAGATGACCATGAAGTTAGGTAGCTGGTGATGCCATTTATCAAAATAGGAGATATGAGAGGAATAGTTTGGGGGAATGACAAAGTCATTTTTGCATATATTCATTTTCTGATGTATGTGGTATATCTTAGTGGAGATGTCTATTAGGCAATACAATATATGGCTTTTAACGTTTCTATTATTTTTATCCATGTCATCCAAGTTTTAATCTCAGAATTATCTCTAATTCCTCCTCTTACTCTTATCCCTATAATCAAGTCCTACAATGAAAAATATAGTGCTACAGTGTCTCCTTATCTATTTGCCATTTCCATTTGCAATGCAGCCCCTAGTTCTGGCCCACATTTCCTACACATTTTCAATAGCATCTAAACTGATGTAGATCTGATAATTAACCTCTCTCCTTTCCATCCACATTATGCACTGTTTCTCAAATGTTCTTATTTATTTATTTATGTATCTATTTATTTTTAAAGATTTTATTTATTTGTTTGAAAGAGAGAGTGCGTGTGCAGACATGAGTGGGGGGAGGGGCAAAGGGAGAGGAAGAAGCAGACTTCCTGCTGAGCATAGATCTGATGTGTGGCTCAATCCCAGGACCCCAAGATCATGACCTGAGCCCACGTCAGACACTTAACCGACTAAGCCACCCAGGCACCCTTCTCAAATAATCTTTTTAAAGTACAGTATATCCCCTGATAAAAGCAAGGCGTAAAGAAAATAAGCACTCAAATCCTTTTAGTGCCTATAAAATAAAATCCAAACTCAAAAACATAAAACACAAAGTTCAGCGTGACTTGACACCAATTTTTCTTTCCAGTTTTCCCTTCTACTATTGTATCTCACTGAAAGAAGCCAGACAATTCAGAATACTACTTAATCTCTAAAGTCACACTAAACACGCATACCTTATTGTTTTTATTACTAATTTATTCATTTGTTTCTTCAGCCAGTCAACAAATATTTATTTTTTAACAAATATTTAGAAACATCTATTATAACGATTGAAAAATATACATGAATTCAATATATATTTGGGAAGTAGAATTTACAGAATTGGGTGTTGAGGAAAAAAGATATAAAGATTGATTCTAGTTTTCTGGTTTATCCAGTTGGAGATTTCTAAGAGATACCAGAAAAGAACCACCTTAGGTGAGGGTGGAAGATTGAGTCAGGTTTTGAACATGTTGAAATTGAAGTGCTTTTGATGTATCAAAGTGGAGAGATTAAATCTGCAATTGGATATAGAAGGTTGGCCCTCAGCACTAGAAATAGAAATTTCCAGCTCATCTACATGCAGTTGATAATAGAAACTATGGGCATAAATGAGATTCACTAAGGAGAAATTATAGAATAAAAGAAACGATGACCTAGAATTGAAACTCCAGCTTTTAATAGAAGGAGATAAATTAGATTAACCTACAAAGGAAACAGTTGTCATAGCTAACTCTGATTATCATGCTTACTGTTCAAAAAATGGTAAACCAAAATTATAGGTTAAAACATTGGATCATCAGGAAAAACCTATCAGAAATAGACTGCTCAACTTATAGTAATTGCAAAGTAAACGTCTTTAATGGAGATTCCCTTCCTTTTTTATGGGACTCCCTCCAAAGCATTCTGCCTTTCAAGGACTTTGTACTTTTGTCATCTTTCATAAACAACTGTGTGACAATAAAAAGTGAATAAAGATAAATGCAATATGGAGTAAGATATTTGATGTCCTAATAACTGTCAACGAACTTTTCCTATATACTTGTGTTGCACTGTTTAGCATTCTTTATTACAATTATCTGTTATAATTACCTATTATAATTATCAATCCCTTCCACTAGGCCAATACTTTTTCATAGAAATATAACACAAATCATATATATAATTTAAAATTTTCTAGTAGGGATATTTAAAAAGTAAAAAGAAATGGGTGAAATGACTTTATGTTAATATATTTTATTTAATTATTTAGTCCAAATTATTATCATTTCAACATGTTCTCAGAATAGAAAATGAGTAAAGGGATATTTTACACTCCTTTTTTTTGTACTAGGTCTTCAAAATCTGGTATATATTTTTATACTTAGAGCATATCTCAATTTAGACAAGCCACATTTCAACTGCTTTGTAACCACATGTGGGTAGTAACTACCACACTGAACAGTGCAGCAGTAGACAGTGAGCTTCTTTTTTTTTTTAAGATTTTATTTATTTATTTGACAGAGATAGAGACAGCCAGCAGAGAGAGGGAACACAAGCAGGGGGAGTGGGAGAGGAAGAAGCAGGCTCCCAATGGAGGAGCCTGATGTGTGGCTCAATCCCATAACGCCGGGATCATGCCCTGAGCCGAAGGCAGACGCTTAACCGCTGTGCCACCCAGGCGCCCCGACAGTGGGCTTCTTAAATATCCTTGAAAGTTACTGTTTAGGTACTCACTTCTGTATCGTCAATCCCTAGCTGAGAGCTTAGTAAGTAGCAATTACTAAATAGATGAATAAAATACATTTTTACGTTAATATAGGATTGCCTTACAAACTGTAGTTAGTTTTAGGTATTATGGAAAGACGTAAAAATGAGGAAAGGACAGGAAGTATATATATATATATATATATATATATATATATATATATATATATATATATATATATATATATATATACTATAAGGTGTTGGGAGGGCAGCAAGGTATTCACCTTTACCTCATTTCTACTATTTTGGCATCTAAAACATGAGATAGGAAAAATTCTTCTGGAATGTTCACTTTTAGTTATGCATGATATGTTCATGTAGCTTTTTTATTACCCTACTAGATAATAGAGGTATTTGAAGATAGTATCCATTTCTGGTTCATGTTGTTACCCCTTGCAGTGCAGACAACAGTATATTCACTCCATAAAGATTTGTGCCATCCTTTGGAGTAGATTTCCTCAGGTCTGCCTTTCTTCTTACAGCTTATTCATTATAATCTCTGAGGAATCTACCTACTGCTTGCATAGGTCTCAAAGATGATAGGCAGAGGTGACCTCAGATAAGACAGCATAGTGCCCAAAATGTAATTTTCATGCATAATCAAAATGTATATACACAAAATTTGCCAGAGAAGGTTTTGGGTAAACTGTATGGTACAGAAAAGCAAAGCCACTAAAGTCAAGTATTCATTTTTGTCAGGAGCCAGCTCTACTCTTGCAAATAAGGTGATTAGAAAATATAGTTTTCTCCTTTACGTTAATGCCTTTATTCTAAATGCATTTTTACATGAAGAGTGAGGACAAGTATAAACAGATCTCTAAAATCCTTAAATACAATGATTTATTCTCTTCTCTCCAATTAGTAAAGATTCTTTTTTGTTTGTTTACTTGTTTATTGCCTTTCACCCCCACCAAATTGAAAGGGCCATAAAAGCAGAGATCATGTCTTTTTTATTAACCAGTATATACTTCATGTAGTACAATGCTGAGCAGGTAGAAGTATGCTCAATAAATATATTTTGGGTTAATGAATAAATGGGATTTTTCACATTACAATAAAATTCATATTTTTTGCAAGCAGATGATCAAAATTTAACTTAGAAGTAGGGAAAAATACACAGTATTATCATTTTTGAAGCCCTTTTCCCGTAAGTAAACACGATTTATTGAATATTTTTCCTCAAAAAACTCTAAAGATTCTGCTGAATTTCTGATTATTTTAAATTCAATTTGATTTATACCTATGATTTGTGGAACTAAATAAACCCTATTCAATTATTTTTCATTCACTGTATACAATGATGCACTGCTTTTTCTAAAAGAAAAAAAAAGTGAAATGAATGAGGAAGTGACTTAATATTTTACTTTGGAAGTGTAAGCCTTGTATTTCTTTTGCATGTGAGCTAGAATTTCACTGACCTACTTAGATGAAGTTTAGCTAAAATTTAATTATGGAAAAGGAACTGTATTAAGCAAGATTCTCCAGAGCAGTTGGCAATTAGAAACCCAGGACTGCTGATGGTATAGTTCCAGTCCGAGTCCAAAGGCTTGAGAACTAGGACAGCTGATGGTTTAGTTCCAGTTTGTTTGTTTGTTTGTTTTAATAATTTTTTTATTATGTTATGTTAGTCACCATACAGTATACCCCTAGTTTTTGATGTAAAGTTCCACGATTCATTATTTGCGTATAACACCCCGTGCACCATGCAGTACGTGCCCTCCTCACTACCCATCACCAGCCTATCACATTCCCCCACCCCCTCCCCTCTGAGGCCCTCAGTTTGTTTCCCAGAGTCCATAATCTCTCATGATTCATTCCCCCTTCTGTTTACCTCCCCTTTCTTCTTCCTTTCTTCTCCTACCCATCTTCCTACTTCTTATGTTCTATAAATGAGTGAAACCATATGATAATTGCCTTTCTCTGCTTGACTTATTTCACTTAGCATAATCTCCTCCAGTCCCGTCCATGTTGTAGCAAATGTTGAGAAATCGTTCTTTTTGATAGCCGAGTAATATTCCATTGTATATATGGACCACAACTTCTTAATCCAGTCATCTTTTGAAGGGCATCTCGGCTCCTTCCATGATTTAGCTATTGTGGACATTGCTGCTATGAACATTGGGGTGCATATGGCCCTTCTCTTCACTAAGTCTGTATCTTTGGGGTAAATACCCAGTCGTGCAATTGCTGGATCAGAGGGTAGCTCTATTTTTAACTTTTTAAGGGACCTCCACACTGTTTTCCAGAGTAGTTGTACCAACTTGCATTCCCACCAACAGTGTAGGAGGGATCCCCTTTCTCCACATCCTCTCCAACAATTGTTGTTTCTTGCCTTGTCAATTTTTGCCATTCTAACTGGCGTAAGGTGGTATCTTAGTGTGGTTTTGATTTCAATTTCCCTGATGGCTAATGATGTTGAACATTTTTTCATGTGTCTGTTAGCCATTTGTATGTCTTCCTTGGAAAAGTGTCTGTTCATATCTTCTGCCCATTTTTTGATTTGATTATTTGTTTCCCGTGTATTGAGTTTGAGAAGTTCTTTGTAGATCTTGGATACTAATCTTTTTTTCTGTAGTGTCATTTGCAAATATATTCTCCCATTCCATGGGCTGCCTCTTGTTTTTTTGGACTGTTTCCTTGGCTGTGCAGAAGCTTTTTATCTGATGAAGTCCCACAAGTTCATTTTTTCTTTTGTTTCTCTTGCCTTTGGAGATGTGTCATGAGAAAAGTTGCTATGGCCGATGTCAAAGAGGTTGCAGCCTATCTTCTCCTCTAGGATTTTGATGGATTCCTGTTTCACATCGAGGTCTTTCATCCATTTGGAGTTTATCTTTGTGTATGGTGTGAGAGAGTGGTCAAGTTTCATTCTTTTGCATGTAGCTGTCCAATTTTCCCAGCACCATTTATTGAAGAGACTGTCTTTTTTCCATTGAATATCCTTTCTGCTTTGTCGAAGATTAGTTGACCATAGAGTTGAGGGTCCATTTCTGGGTTCTCTTTGCTGTTCCATTGGTCTATGTGTCTGTTTTTGTGCCAGTATCATGCTGTCTTTGTGATCACAGCTTTGTAGTACAGCTTGAAATTCAGCAACGTGATGCCCCCAGCTTTGTTTTTCCTTTTCAACAATTCCTTGGCAATTCGGGACCTTTTCTGGTTCCACACAAATTTAAGGGCTGTTTGTTCCAATTTGATTCCAAAAGCCTGAGAACCAGAAGAGCTGGTGGTCTAAGTTCTGATCCAAAAGCCATGAGGCCTGAGACCCATGAAGATCTGAAGTTTTGATTCTAGTGCAAAAGCAAGAAAAGAATTATGTGCCAACTCAGTCAGGCAGGAATATTTCCTTCTTACTTAGGATATAAGAATGTTTAGCCTTCTTGCATTAGGAAGACAATGTGCTTTGTTAAATCTACCAATTCAAATCTCAGCCCAAACACTCTCACAGACACATCCAGAATATTTGACCAAATATCTGAGCACCCTATGGCCCAGCCAATTTGTTATATAACATTATCACAGCTACTCCCAACAAGGAACTTTGGAGGTGTTATAAATAATAACTTTTATTATTGTTGCATTGCTCTGCTTAGCTCAGTCAAATCTTGGATCTTTGTGAAAACTATCTTATAATTCTAATACATTAAAGTGAACTAGCAGTTCTACAGAGTCCAGCTAAGTTTATTCACAGAAAATAGAGTTATTTTCTACTTTAATATATTTTTGGTTATAAAGAGTTATTGCATATTTGGTTAATTTCTTAACATCTAGTAAATTATGGAAATTACTTCCTTGAGTCTTCTCTGCTGACCTACAAATAGGAGCAGTTTTGCAGCAGAACTTTAAAAAAAATATTAAACTCCAGTATTTAGAATATTTAAGAAAAGAAAAGTTTCTGGTTAAAGCAGTTTAATTGGGAGAACTTGGAGCTCTGCCCCTCTCTTTACTACCTCTTTATCACCTCTTATTCTCAAGCCAATTCTAAGGCTCCTACACAGATGGCTGGGGTTACATAAAATACAATTTGATGATCACTAGGTATTAAGGTAGTCAAATTGTGACTATATATGCTATGGAAAAGAGATTACAGTAGTGGATTCACCAGATTTTTTCCTTACATGGCATCTACAGTCTCCAGGAGATTTGTTAAAAGCACAAGGCTACTTCTGATATTTTAGAAGATGTGACTTGCAAAAAGAGTGTGGGTACACTTCTAATAGAATCTGTACCATCTTTTAAACAGTGCTGATGTGTGATGAGAAAATTCATGGGGACTGGGCTGAGAGGATTGACACATTTGGAAAAATAAATTTGGACCTTAGTGTGGCTTAAGTCGGATGGGACTTTTGATTTTGTCTAGGTCTACCCCTTAAAATAGTCTAAATAAGTTGCTTGTAAAAGACAAGCTTCCGGGGCACCTGGGTGGCTCAATCGGTTAAACGTCCAAATCTTAATTTCAGTTTAGGTCATGATTTTAGGAACCTGGGATTGAGCCCTGTATCGGGCTCTCCACTCAGCAGGGAGTCTGCTTGTCTCCCTCTTCCTCTGCTGCCCCCCTCCCCCACATGCACTAGTGCTCTCTCTCTTTCAAATAAATAAATAAATAAATCTTTTTTTTTTTCTTTAAGACAAGCTTCCTGCACTTCTGCCCATACTGATTTGCCTCTGTGGAGTTTAACAATTAGTACAGAGTAATGCATTTAGAGATTCATATGGTATTAAGAAGATCAGTCCTGGTGAACTGAATAGATCATTTTAACTATGTTGTAGCTGATTTACAGATTTAGGTGCTGTAATTAATTGCTATAACTTAACTTTCAAGAGAATTAGAGTTATATCTTGGAGTCCAGATAATGTCTTCTAATTCAATCTCTTTAGTTTGAAAGTTATTTTTCCCATTCATTGTAAATACTGATTGCTATATAGTTGGATTATTTTAGCAGTAGCCCTGGTACTTAAATATACTGCAGAAAGTGAGGAAACAGAGGCTGAAATAGTAAAGCGTATTACCTTGACTGTACCAAACTAGAGCATTTTGTCTATCACAGCACAGAACAAAGGCTTTTCTATACACTGTAGTAGGGGTATCCTCAACAAATGTTTCCTTCCAGAACAAGAATTTAAACTTTTGCCTTTGATTTGACACTGTCCCTCATTGCCTCAAGTTCTTCTTTCTATACCAATGTCTATACTTAGAGCTTTTCTGAGGATTTTTTGAGCAGTATAAGAATTGAATTGGATCAGTCTTTCTCTTATGAAAGCTCTTCCAATTCATTTCATTGATTCAGTTTTTATTGACCTAAACTTCACTGGGTTCTTGCTTGGCTCTAAGCCCTCTAAGGGGAGGATATAAATACCTAGAAGATATGTTTAAGCTTTGGCAGTGGTTTTAATTAACCATACAGATGTCAGAAACTAATGATACTATTGGGGAATGGAACTAACACTTCCTATATAGACTCACTGTTCACGTGTTCTTTTTATGGAGTTGTATTTTAACATTTTTTATCTGACATTATTAGTACATAGTTTAAGGCAAACCAATCTTGTGCAGTAGAATATGCATAGGCTTTGGAAATAAATAAGCCTGGTTTTGAGTCTTAGCTCTATCACTTAATGGTTGTGTGGTCTTAAGCAAGCTACTTACCCTTCCCCCGTTTAATTTTCTTCATTAAGACCATGGCACCACATGCATTCACTCCTTAGCTCCCCTTACACACACACACAATACATGTGCATGCACACATACACACATGCACTTAAAACAGATAAATAAGGAAAAAAGTATTAAAATCACAAAACATTATTTATTGCTTCTCCATGACAATTTGCTCCTTGAATTTTGAAAAGAATTTTGCTTTGTTTGTAAATGAAATGTGACAGAGGCCTTTTCAATATCAATGTCACTTTATTGGTTCACAAATTAAATTCTAAGTATACTTATTAGAACCAAATTAGGATTATGAAGGAACTTACATTATGGTGCTCAGTATGTACCGGTAATATAAGCCTATGAATAGCAAGGCATCTTAATGTAATGGCTTAAATAATCTTACTAAATATATTCTTGTCACCCTACTGTTGGTTAGAAAATAAACCTAGTGCTTATGTCTTAACTGCAACTATTTGAAGATTAAAATGCTTGCTTTTACCCAGGTTGTAGTTTGAAAACAGAAGTAATCGCCAAAATCCAGAAAGTGCAAACTCCTATACATTTAAAAATATTTTTTTGCCATCAATATAGAATGTTGCATTTGAATAAAAAGGTGGTCATAGAAAATAAAATTAACATGGAATTTTGTTGTTGAAATTACGAAAACTTCTTTTAGTATTCCATTTATGCTTTTTTTTTTTGAGAAAGTGGGAGCAAGGGGGGAGGGGCAGAGGGAGAGAATCTTAAGCAGACTCCACAACCATCATGGAGCCCAACTCCGGGCTCCGTCTCACAACCCTGAGATCATGACCTGAGCCAAAATCAAGAGTCAGACGTTTAACTGACTGAGCCTCTCAAGTGCCGCCATTTATGCTTTTTCCATCTTGGTGTTGAGGTTGTCCATTTTGGATGGTTGGTCTGCTATGAGTACATGTCATATACTGCTAATAGAGAGCTTAGATGCTATTGCTTTCTCTACAGTCTCAAATTTATAGATGTGAGGTTGTGTAGAGATTTAATTTAGAGGCAGCTCATTAATTTGAAATTCTTGTGGTGAGCTTCAAAATAAAAAAAAATAATGTTAAAATGAATCACAATTGAATATTTAAGGGATTGTTGTTTTGGCAATGGCTCCCTTTCAGGATGCAAAACTAAAAAAAAAGTACTTTAAATTTTAACAACACAATTATTTGATATAATCTTCTGCTAGGATAAGGCATATGCAAAGGAATACTAGTAATCAAAAAGATCTCAGCTTTTGTCCTCCATTACAGGACTTTTAAAGCAACATAATCATCTCTGAAGAGCAATTCTAGTTTAATGCAGGAAATTATTTTTGGTTAAGCTAGAATGATAGAGGAAAAACTGAAGGAAAAAAAACATTTGAGTTCGTGAAATAATAAAGCATTTTTTTAAATTAACTATACTGTAATAGATGTTTCCAGATAATAATGCCTTATAATTTTCAGGTTTTACAACAAATACATCAACCACATGTCAGTGCAGCATGCAGCTACTTTTAGGATAGAACCTGGGAGAAATTTAGATGTGTAAAGCAACTCTATATAACAATTAGTAAGAAGCAATAAAAGAATACCATGAGCAATTAGAACATGTTAATATACAATTGTTGCACACAAGCCGATTCAACATTCTTTTCTTTCATGTCTAGAAATATTGCTATTGAAATATTAACAATTCAACTGCAAATTAATTCTTTTTAAAAATTCATCAATTTAAAAAAATCTATCACATTTTAACTGTATGAATGACGAGATTCAAATTTTCAAATTTAAATTTTTCAAATTTTATTTGAAGAGACATGTGTCTTCAAACTCAGAATCTTGAATCAGGTATCATTTTATTTTAAATATCTAGAGCTTCCTCATCTCCAAAATGTGTTCAGATTAAGTTGGATATAGTATAGTTGGCAAAACATGAAAATTTCTTTAGATTTAAGAATACATTTCAGGTTTATGAAAATTTAAGCTTTCTTTTAAAAAACATCACTGCACATATGTGTGAATATATGTATGGATGAGTGTGATTTTCTATTAAACTGATGAACTAGATTAGTGATAGTTTAAGAAAATGTGACTTTCTTGCATATATCAAATTGCTTTATAGTGTTATATCTGGGGATGAATAGACTTTGAAATACTTCTTAAACTGATAATGTCAGGGTCTCTAGTCAAACTCTTCAGCTTCTACTGGCTTATGTTTGATTTGCTTTAATAAGGGTTATAGGAAAAGAAAAACTATTGGGATTCCATTTAGAGCTGCCTGGCAACAGACGGGTAGGAACGTCTTTGAATTACTATTTTTCATTACTGGAGGGTCCCTTAGAACTACATTAAGAAGAATTCTGTCTACCCCAGGTAAGTCTCCTAACAGTTTAATGCACCAATGAGTTGTGCTCAGCAGTCCAGCATTATCATATTGCAACTATTGAATAGTTCCAGACCATATGTTTCAAAGGATGGAGAATGTGATATGTGACATATTTCCAAAGAATGGTGATGAAGAGCATTAATATGCTGACAATGGAGAGGGGAAAATATAAAAAACTGAATTATGTGGGATCAACAGTGCCTTAAGATGGGGAAAATCTTATATAAGCAGTAGGCACCTGACAGAGTCTACAATTACATGTCCGCTTTAGCCATATTGTCCACTCAACACTGAAGTTCACAGTTCTTGTCACCTTTAAACAGCAACCCCTGGAATAATAGAGCACACATGTACTTTTAAGAGAGACAGTGATAGAGACTAGTTAGCTTCTCTTTCAGATCAGGGTTAGCATATGCTTTATCCTGAGGAGTCATCTTCAAAATCTATCTTGAATAAGATGAACTACAGCCTTATTGGCATCTGAGATTGCCACCACAATTTTGAAAAATAAAACAAGGTCTGGAATATGATGCTTTTAAAATTAAAAACGATGGGGAAAAATTGTATTTTCTTCTTTTTCGTCTTGAAAGCCCTTCTCTTATAAGATAAAGAACTCATCTAACATTCATTTTTCAAGAAGCTAAGTAAGATCTGTGACATATGTTACACACATGCACTTAACATGGAATGTAGTTTGTCAAAGAATGGTGACATAGTTCTAAGGTAGGATTAAGTAAGACCTTTAGAGGTCCAAAGGACTAAAAAGAAAATCATTCCCCACTTCTACCCTTGACATATAAGAAAGTACGTTTAAAGAAGCCCCATGGTGACTGCCTTGATGATATCAAATTATTTTGAAGAAATGTTTTAGTGGCCCTACTTTGATGGTACCCTTTGCATGTGTTTCTACCTGTTAGATAATTCAAAATATAATTTTCAATATTGCATCTTAGTAGGCCATGGCCAAGCCAGTTTCCCTGGTTAAGGGATAGAGAGAAAAGGTGGGGATAGAAATATTTTCCATAGGATGTGCATGAATGCCTCTCTGATGAGAGGGAATTTAAATGAAGTGTGGGAGTTGGCCATGTGGGTAGCTGAGGAAGAGTTTCCTAGGCATAGGGAAGAAGAAATGTAAATATTCTGAGCCTGGTGCATATGTGCTATGTTTGGGGGATAGCAAGTGGCTAGAGAAGAGTGAAGAAGAGTGAAGGAGGAAATTTCAGGTAAGAAAAACAATATGAAAAAAACTGAGGAGTAACAGATGGCTCTCTGGTATCAGGATTATTTCACTTCTGAAGTCAGACAGAAATCCTTAAATGCCACTCAGAATATCAATATGTAGCTAATCTGTGTCCAGCATCAACTGCATAAACATGCCTTTTTTGATCTCTCTGGAGGTCACTGAATAGACTGGGAACACCAGGAGCTCAGATGGCTAACATAAGTAACATAAGGTTTACATGAAAGAGACAAATGGATAAAAGCTAGAATTCTGGAAACACAAGGAAAATAAAAGAGACACTTTTTTTTTGTTTTTAAGCACATGACAACAAATCCTGTGCTATCACTTCAGAAAATTCACAAACTGATCATAATTATGCATAAGGTATAGAGAAATTGAGGGGTTCTATTAAAATACAGAAACTTGGAGTTACACACAAAGGGGACCGATGAATGATAAAATCTATTGACAGCCCTGGTAGCTAACACATTTTTATTATCTCACAATGTTATTTAAGTACAATGGCATATGGACATGAGCAGAGCTCTAAGGCCAGAAAAAGAGTACTGAGTGTATTATAAAAAAATTCAGTGAAATATATGGCCATAGTCATAGAGGGATACTGAATTTATCATTTTAAAACATGATCAGAGAATCACTTTTGTCCAATTTTTGTCTCCACTTAATTGGGGACTGAACGGACCAAATTGACTAATGGTTTGGATTTGGGGAGCACTATGTAGCACTATATTACCATTACTCATGCCAGGTGTAAACAATTAGTGAAAATTGGTCAAGAGAATGATTTTATCTTTTTATTTATTTTTTAAAGTTTATTTTAGAGAGAGAGGAAGAAAGGGAGCACAAGCAAGAGGGGCAGAGGGAGAGGGAGAGAGAATCTCAAGCAGACTCTGTGCAAGCATGGAGCCCAATGCAGGGCTCCATCCCATGACCCTGAGATCAGACCTGAGCTGAAACCAAGAGTCAGATGCTCAGCCAACTGCGCCACCCGGGTGCCCCCAGAATGGTTTTAAAAAGTCAAATTGTTTGACATTGTGAAGTTATAACCCAAATATGTCTTATTACATCATGTTACATTCACATATAATGCTTTATACTTTTCTAATTCTTTTATATATATTCACCTTTTTAAAAATATTTTATTTTATTTTTACAAGAGAAAGAGAGAAAGAGCACAAGGGGGGGGTGTGGCAGGCAGAGGGAGAGGGAGAAGCAGACTCCCACTGAGCAGGAAGCCTGATGCAGGACTTGATCCCAGGACCCTGGGACCATGACCTGAGCCAAAGGCAGACGCTTACCTACTGAGCCACCATTTTTCTCCATAAGCTTATCACCTTATATCATACTATATTAATTACATGTTTTATTTATTTATTTTTAATTTTTAATTTTAATTTTTTAATGTAAAGTTCGATGATTCATTAGTTGTGTATAACACCCAGTGCACCATGCAATAAGTGCCCTCCTTACTACCCATCACCAGCCTATCCCATTCCCCCACCCCCCCTCCCCTCTGAAGTCCTCAGTTTGTTTCTCAGAGTCCATAGTCTCTCATGCTTCATTCCCCCTTCTGATCACCCCCCTTTCTTTATCCCTTTCTTCTCCTACCGATCTTCCTACTTCTTATGTTCCATAGATGAGAGAAACCATATGATAATTGTCTTTCTCTGCTTGACTTATTTCACTTAGCATTATCTCCTCCAATGCCGTCCATGTTGCAGCAAATGTTGAGAAATTGTTCTTTTTGATAGCTGAGTATTACATGTTTACTTTTTAAAAAATTTTATATCTCCCCCTTCTAATATGTAAGCCCCATAGCAATATGGCTGGGTGACTTGAAAGGGGTCATAGAGAAAATTAGTGTCAGTTGAGAGCAAACTAATGCATGGTGTCCTGATTCCCAGACCTATATTTCCCTTACAGAATCCAATTTCTCTTTTGACGGTTATTCTCAACTATGGCTTCACATTAGAATTACCTTTGGTACTCTAAAAAATTATGCCTGGGCCCACTCCCAGAAAATCTTGATGCAGATTGGGCATCAGGATTTTTATCTCATTTTTCTCCTCAATAAATAAGTCCATTTTTTTAAAAAAAATTTCAACAATGAAGTGGATGGGAATCATACAGAACCGAGTTCAAATCCTAATATTTTTTTATCCTGTAGTTCCTCAACCTGTAAACCTCAGTTTCCTCAGCATTAAAATAGGGATAATAACACCAAACTTGTATGGAAATGCAGGGACTATTTCAGTGTAGTACTGCATCCTAGTGATATTGCAGAGTTATTAATATTTGTTAGCTACTGATGCTGTCATTATGATTTTACCATTTTGTTATTTATTAATCTCTGTTATACCAGTATCTGAGATTCTATTTTAATAAGAACTATCAACTCATGCTTTGAGTATAATTATGATCATGAAATGAGTTCTCTGAATTGATAGTACAATATTTGTTTTCATGGGTCAATAATCACATGTTTGTCTTTTGGTTTTGATTTTATTTTTCCATCTCCCAGTGTTTGCACATTGGGTCTATTTTGAGGAATTTAATGCTTAGTCAGACAGTTAGGCCATTTATAAGTCTGCCTTGGCCTTTACTTCTTGCTTGCACAGAGCCTTAGGGTAAGCCAGAGGTGGGAGCTTAGTGTCTTCTCAGGTCTTTTGTGAACATCTCTCTGGCACTGGACATACCTGGGGCCTTCTACAGTCCCTAGAATATGCAGGTGCTTTTCACAGCTCTTGTTCCTGGAAATATCTCTTTCTCTATCTTCTTTCTTTCCAAGCTTTTGGTCTATTGCCTATCCAGTTATCCTTTGCTCATAGCAGTGGTGGCTAATACATTTGCTTTAATGCTGACCAGAATGCTGCTTCAGCTCTGGGGAAGTTCTATAGCAGGAAAAACAAGTTCAAACCCATAAGCCCATCTCTCAAGGAGCCACCAGACAGATGAAAACACACAACCAGAATTCTTTAAGAATAAATTCTGTATGTCTTTCTCTGATACCTGTAATCAACAACAAAATTGCAAGTTGTCATCATCAAATTAGAGTAGGGAGTGGGAGATATTAGCAGGGTAAGTTAAAATGTCAGAGATTTCTCTTATGTAAATTCATCACGTTTTCTTCATTAAGCACACCTTGGTTGTTTTAAGTCTTTAATTTCATTCCAGAGTTCTGAAAAAGTTGATTCTGACAGTTTGCCAGTTTATTTATTGCTTTCTTGAAGGGACAGAGTTTTGGATTTTCCTGCTTTGCAATTTTTAGTGACTTCTTTTGATAAGGATCAATTTAATTTATAGATCAATTTGATGAAAATTCCTATTTTCACAATATTGAGCTTTTAAATAGGAAACGTGAATTTTCTCTCCTTTCATTTAGATTATCTTCAATCTCTTTCAGTAATGGTTTGTAATTTTCAGTGTAGAGATCTAGCAATTCTTCTGTTAAATTTATAAGGTTTTTTAATTTCTAATGATATTTTGAATGAAATATTTTTTCTATTTTTATTTTCAGATTTTCTCTTACTAATATATGTAAATATTTTTGCTTTTTATACATTGTTCTTATATTCTGCAACTTTTCTAAATGTGTTTATTAGTACTAATAATGTGTGCATGTATGAGAACCTATTCTTTAGGATTTTCTACATAAAAGATCATGCCAATAGGACTTTTTTTTTTGCTTTTTTTCTTTCTACTCTGCATGCTTTTACCCCTCCCCTCTTTTTTTATTGCACTGGCTAAAATCACTATTATAATGTTGTATAGAAGTAACCAAAGCAATCATCAAGACAGTATGGTACTGGCACAAAAACAGACACATTGGTCAATGGAACAGAATAGAGAACCCAGAAATGGACCCTCAATTCTGTGGTCAACTAATCTTCGACAAAGCAAGAAAGAATATCCAATGAAAACAAAACAAAACAAAACAAAACAAAACAAAACAAAACAAAACAATGTCTTCAACAAATGGTGTTGGGAAAATTGGACAGCCATATGCAGAAGAATGAAACTGGACCATTTTCTTGCACCATACACAAAAATAAACTCAAAATGGATGAAAGACCTAAATATGAGACAGGAATCCATCAAAATCCTAACGAAGAACACAGGCAGCAACCTGTATGACCTCAGCCACAGCAATGTCTTTCTAGACGTGTCTCCAAAGGCAAGGGAAACAAAGGTAAAAACAAACTATTGGGACTTCACCAAGATAAAAAGTTTTTGCACATCAAAGGAAACAGTTGACAAATCCAGAAGACAACTGACAGAATGGGAGAAGATATTTGCAAATGTCTTATCAGATAAAGGGCTAGTATCCAAAATCTATGAAGAACATATCAAACTCAATGCCCAAAGAACAAATAATCCAGTCAAGAAATGGGCAGAAGACATGAACAGATATTTCTCCAAAAACATGCAAGTGGCCAATAGACACGTAAAAAAATGCTCAACATCATTTGTCATCATGGAAATACAAATCAAAACCACAATGAGATACCACCTCACACCAGGTCAGAATGGCTAAAATTAACAAGTCAGGAAATGACAAATGGTGGTGAGGATGCAGAGAAAGGGGCACCATCTTACACTGCTGGTGGGAATGCAAGCTGGTATAGCCACTCCAGAAAACAGTATGGAGGTTCCTCAAGAAGTTAAAAATAGAGCTACCCTATGACCCAGCAATTGTACTACCAGGTGTTTACCCCAAAGATATAAATGTAGTGATCCAAAGGGGCACCTGCACCCCAATGTTTATAGCAACAATGTCCACAATAGACAACTATGGAAAGAGCCCAGATGTTCATCGACAGAAAAATGGATAAAGAAGGGGTGGTCTATATATACAATGGAATATTACTCAGCCAACAAAAAATGAAATCTTTCCACTTGCACTGACATGGATGGAACTAGAGGGTATTATGCTAAATGAAATAAGTCAATAAGAGAAAGAGAAATACCATGTGAGTTCACTCATATGTGGAATTTAAGAAACAAAACAGATGAACATAGGGGAAAAGTAGGAAAAATAAAATAAGACAAAAACAGAGAGGGAGACAAACCGTATGAGACTCTTAATCATAGGAAACAAACTGAGGGTTGCCGGGGGTGGGGGATCAGGGACTGGGTGATAGGCATTAAAGAGGGCATGTGATGTAATGAGTACTGGGTGTTACATACAACTGATGAATCACTGGACTCTACCTGTGAAATTAGTAATACACTATATGTTAATTAATTGAACTTAAAGTGGGGGGCAAGATGGTGGCAGAGTAGGGAACCTCATTTCATCTGGTCCCTCTAATTTAGCTGGATATCTATCAACCATTCTGAACATTCATGTTCAGAGATGTAAGAAGATTTACCTGGATCTCCACAAGAAGAAAAAATAACTACTTTTTTCGAGATAGGAGGTGTGGAACCTTGAATCTTTGGGGGAAATATCCGAATATAAGCGGAGGGGGAGGGAGCCTCCATAATCCAGCTGCCAGAAAGTGATATAACACTGAAACAAAAAAATTTGGACCCTTGGAAATCTACTCTAGTGAGAGGCACCTCCTTCTGAAAAGGGCACAGGGGATGAGTATAGCAGAATTCTAGGTGGATCATTGTGGTCTCAGGATTCCATGAGACTCAGAAAGAGCGGGGGAGCCTGAACCCATAGAGTGTCCAAGCAGTGGTGCAGGGAGACTGGTTGTGGTCAGCAATCCCAGAGGAGCCTTTCAGCTCACCTTAAACTGCCAGCTGAGCTGGTAGGGAGACTGCTCTCTGCTTGACCACTCTGAAAAGGACTAGAAGGTGCAGGCTGTCTAACATCCTAGGAGAGATATAGAACTGCTTGCACCCAAGACAGAGACAGCTCTTGGGGTGGTGTGGACCACGAAGACATGCTGGCATGGCACCCAGTGTGACTTAGGAGCTGCAGAGGAGGGGGAACACGTGAGTCCATGGCCACTGACAGTTGTGGAGTCACAAGGCACAGAGGCACTCTCAAAGGTTCCTATGGATCTCCCAGGAGAAGTGCAGTGGCAGGAGCCATGGGATTCAGTGGTTTGGCACACAAAGAGCCTGCACCCACAACTGGGCAACCACTCTCAGGGTGGTGTGAACCCCCAAGGGACACTGAAGCAGCACTCAGCATGACCTGGGATCTGCTGAAGAGGGTGCAGGAATGAGCCCAGAGCCGCTAGTAATTGCAAAGTCACAGAGTGCAGAGATGCTTGCGGGTCCTCGTGACTCCCCCGGAAGAGGTGTGGTGGGCACAAATTGGGTGAGTATGTAGAGTTTGGTATGTGCAGAGGTGGAGATGGCTTGACCTGGAGGATTTTCTGAGTGAGGTGCTATGACACTAGAGCTCTGGTCCCGAGATTCCTGTACGGCCATGTTTGCTCTGACCCTCTAAAAAGAAGCAGAAAGACACCAGGGAACAACATCTCCACAGCCAGCCAGCTCACATTATTATTATTATCATTATCATTATTATTATCATTATTATTATTTCAACAGGTCCCCTGAATTTAGCTGGATAGCTGCCAAATGATCCTGAATACCCACGAAATGAGCCTGAGATATAAGAATATATATCTGGATCTCTACAGGCAGAAAAGCACTGCCTGACACGAGATAGGAAGGGCAGAGTAGTGAGTCTGTGGGGAGATATCGGAAGATAAATAGAAGGGGGAAGGAGCCTCCATAAGCTGACTCCTGGAAAGTGATATAACACTGGAGGGCAAAAGCGTCCTTCGCTGGGGACTGGGTTTTATGTTATAAACCACTAATATAGATTTATAATTCTTGTGTTATGCAATTGTCTTTTAAAATACTTATGAGAAGAAAAAAGGAAAATAATGTATTTATACCCTTACATTTATATTTACCTTTACCAATCCTTCTTAATTTTTTGTGTAATTTTGTTTCACTTCATTGTGAAGTACTTCCTTTGGGTATATTTTTTCTATTTTTTTCTTTTGTAAAGAATTTTTTAAATTAATTAATTAATTAATTAATTATAATTATGTTCAGTTAGCCAGCATATAGTACACCATTAGTTTTTGATGTAGTGTTCAACAATGCATTAGTTGTGTAACACCCAGTGCTCATCACTACACATGCCTTCCTTAATACCTATCACCTGGCTAACCCATCCTTCCACCCCCCTCCCCTCTGAAACCCTCAGTTTGTTTTCCAGAGTCCAGAGTCTTTCATGGTTTGTATCCCTCTCTGGTTTCTTCCCATTCAATTTTCCTTCCCTTCCTCTCTGGTCCTCCACACTATTCCTTATGTTCTGCATATGAGTGAAGCCATATGATAATTGTGTTTCTCTGCTTGACTTATTTCACTTAGCATATTCCCCACAAGTTCCATTCATGTTGATGCAAATGATCGGTATTCATCCTTTCTGATGGCTGAGTAATAGTCCATTGTATATATGAACCACATCTTCTTTATTCATTCGTCTGTTGAAGGGCATCTCAGGTCCTTCCACAGTTTGGTTATTGTGGACATTGCTGCTATGAACATTGGGGTGTGTGTGCCTCTTCTTTTTACTATACCCGTATTCTTGGGGTCAATACCTAGTAGTGCAATTGCTGGGTCATAGAGTAGCTCTATTTTTTCCTTCTTGAGGAACCTCCATACTGTTTCCCAGAGTGGCTGTACCTGCTTGCATTCCCACCAACAGTGTAGGAGGGTTCCCTTCTCCACATCCTCGCCAACACTTGTTTCCCATCTTGTAAATTTTTGCCATTCCAACTGGTGTAAGGTGGTATCTCATTGTGGTTTTGATTTGTATTTCCCTGATGGCTAGTGATGCTGAACGTTTTTTCATATGTCTGTTAGCCATTTGTATGTCTTCTTTGGAGAAGTGTTTGTTCCTGTCTTCTGCCCATTTCTTGACTGGATTATTTGTTTTTTGGGTGTTAAGTTTGAGAAGTTCTTTATAGATTTTTGGATACTAGCCCTTTATCCATAATGTCATTTGCAAATTTCTTCTCCCATTCTGTGGGTTGCCTCTTAGTTTTGTTGACTGTTTACTTTGCTGTGCAGAAACTTTTTATCTTGATGGAGTACCAAAAGTCATTTTTGCTTTTGTTTCCCTTGCCTTTAGAGGCATGTCTTGAAAGAGGTTGCTGTGGCCAATGTCGAGTTTCTTCCTGTTTTGTCTTGATAGTTTATAAGTTTCCAGGAAGGCATCTATTTCTTCCAGGTTGCTTAATTTGTTGTCATATAGTTGCTGGTAATAATTTCTAATAATCTTTTCTATTTCCTCTGCCATCTTGCCTGTCTCCTATTTTCAAGGCAGATCTGGTAGGTACAAATTCTCTCAATCTTTGTTTATATAGGAATGTCTTTTCTGCATCTTCATGTTTAAAGAAAAATTTTGCTGGATATAAAATATTCAGCAGGCAATTTTTTCTTCCCACACACTGAATGTGCCAACTCACTGCCTCCTGGCCTCCATTGTTTTTGATTAGAGGTTAATTGTTAATCTTACTTTGGTTCTCTTATATGCGATAAGTTGTTTTTCTCTTCCTGCTTTCAAGAGTTTCTCTGTGTCTTTGTCTCTCAACCACTTTACAAGTCTGTAGGCATGGGTCTCCATGTTTATTTTGATTCAATTGTGGTTCATGGATATATAGATTAATATTTCTCTTCAGATTTGGAAATGTTTTGGCCATTATTTCCTCAAATATTCTTTCTGCCCCTTTGTGTTACTCTTCTCATTCTAAGAATCTTATTATGTATATGGTGGTATTGTTTGTTTTGACCTGGGGTGTCTCTGAGGCTCTGCCCATTTCTCTCTTTCTCTCTCTTTATCTTTCAGATTGGGTAATCTTTATTGATTTATCTTTAAGTCTAGTGATTCTTTCAAACGTCAGCTCAAATCTGCTACTATGTCCTTCTTGTAAATTTCGCATTTCAGTTATTGTTCTATTCAACTATAACATTTCCATTGGTGTTTTTTAAAATATATTTTGTCTCTATATTGATATTCTTTATTGAGTTATTGTCAACACATGCTCCTTTAATTTTAAGAATGTTTTTCTTTATTTCTCTAAGGAAATTTATAATAGATGTTTTGAAGTATTTTTCTACTATGTCCAACATCTGGACACTATTATAAAGATAGTTTCTCTTAACTTTTTTCTCTGTTTATGGGTTATATTTTCCTACTTCTTTGCATGCCTTATACATTTTTTGTTGAAAACTGATCATTTTAGAGAAATTAACTTAATGCCTATGGATTTGGATCCCCTCTATGGATTTGTTGTTGTTGCTGTTGTTACTATCTTTTGTTTGGTCTATTTGTTTAGTATCTTGCATAGACTAATTCTGTAGAGTCTGTATCCCTTGTATCCCTTGTACTGTGTGGCCATTGATGTCTCTGTTCTATTTTTTAAAATTATTTCATTGTTTTTATTTTAAATACTGCTTTCATAGGAGTTACCTCTTGGTCATCATAAATTAGTGGTAAACCAGTGATTGATTAGAATTTATGCTTAAACTCCTTAAGTGAATAAGATTTCTACTCTTTGCCAATCCATCTGTGTGTGTAGATGGGGTACACATTCTAATTTCAGTCAGTTACAAGTCAGTCCTTATACAGTCAGTCTTTTCTGGGTGCACACGGCTTCATGTTCAGAAAGGGATGAACGCCTTCCCTTCCCTGATTGTTTTTTTAGCAACATCACTATTGGCTTTGACAGTACCTCTGAGCTTGAGTTTTTATTCTCTTTCCTCTAAATCAAGACCGCTGTCTTACACCATAAGACTGTTAAGTCCTCATGGCCTATCTTGCACCCATAGAGCTATCACAACGTGGAGCTGGAGCTTGGGAATTAGAGCAGCCCCAGAATGAACTGCCATATATTCCCATTGTCCTTATTAAGGTTTAGTTGTTTTTCTTGAACAAACTTTTTTCAATTTTTTGTATGGCTTCGATCAATCCAGAGTCCTGAAATGTTAGTTTTTGATGAATTTGTCCAGTTTTATCACTGTTTTTTTGCCAAGCTCCTTACTTTGCCATTCCAAAAAAAACCAGGTAACATATGTTTTCCTGCTCCTTTTGAAGGATAAAAGTGATGCATTATTATCAAATGGCTATTTCAGTTGAATGGACATGATTTAGTTGAATCATTTGTCATAGTAGTTAAGAGTTACTATAACTGATTTCTATATTCTCCACTTCTGCATAATAATCTACAAAATCTTATTGCTGCTTCACACACTTCCCACCATTAAAATGTTATACCTGAAGGATATTCTTATCAACAAGAATAATAACTTGTAGGTTTTTATAAAACTATGTCCTATTTTCCAGAATTTTTTGGGTATTGTTTATTTGTTTGCTTGTTTTTGATTTTTGCTATGCTGTTACAGACTTGGGAAGGAATATGCAATTATATAGTTGGCTCTAAACTATGCAAGGTTTTTAAAAAAGTTTTGCCAAATTTTCTACCTTGATCCATAAATAGCTGAAAATACCGAATGATAATACTAATATAAAGCTAAAAGAGATCCTATTGTATTCACAGCCTAACAACTTCTGCTAGTAAGCCTGTCCAAGGAAAGCTTATAAGAACTAATTAGGCGGTTTTAGCCTAGAAAATGTTCCACACTAAGATGAGAATGATATGAAGGAAACTTGTAAATAAATCAGCAAGCAGAGATTAAAAGGATAGACTTATTTAGGTCCTTCAGATATTGCTCCAGTGTATTTCCACAAAGAAATAGCCTTCTTCTATACAGTAGTATTATTTTTAACTTCAGACTCACTCTATTCTTTATTTACTGTTGGGCAGTGAACAAACTGTTCTAGAAAAAATGGAACATTTTTTATGGGGGAAATGGTTTGCAGAAGGAAATTTTTAAAATAATAATTCTAAGAAGAAAAGCACAAGCAACCTGTTTGTATTGCCTACTATCACTGGTGAAGCTGAATCAAGAAAAATAATGAAGATTTTTATTTCAGACTAGCTATAGCCCATCTTTAGACCCTTTAATTTTACTTCTTATCCCATATTATCTGTATGGCCATAATTTTCACCAACAAGTGCTATATTTCTAATTGTGAGCAAATGAATCATTCAATTTTAGAATTACAGAGGGATCACTGTATCTATTTAGTTAGAAAAGGTACCGTGTGTAAAACTCTATGCCTTACACAAATGATAACTGTAAAACAATCTCTTTTAGGAGAACAGTTAAAAGTAAGATTTCTGTTTTCATTCCAAGTAGGTGCCTTTTAAGGATAAGGCCCCTGGAATAAACTGTCAAGAAGTCATGACTGTAGGTAATTCAGATTTCTAAGATTCATAGTTCGAAGTTACCAAACTAAAACGTAGATTTTCTTCTCTCTTACTTAAATAGTTTCTGTCACATAGTAAGTGCTTTTAGAAGTGTATGTTGTTTTTGTTAAATAACCCCTTTAATTTGATGTCATTTGCACTAAAGATGAAAGGCATACCCTTTCATCTTTAATCTTAGTAAAACTATGTAAACACTATTTTGACATTGAGCTCAAGGTATACAAAGTATTTTTCATAACAACAAAAGAAGCAATTAGAATGTCCAGTAAATTTGACCAAGCAACATTATCAAAAGTCTATGTTAAATATGCTAATTGGAATTTACTAAATGCCTAGCGTTGTGCTTTGTGATTTAGATTCAGCTCTGTTTGCAGATACCTAAATAATACTTAAGTGGTCAACTTAATCAACCTTCAATTTGTTCATTACATGAAACTTAAACCATCAACTCAACTTAGCCTTTTTGCAATTAAAAATATGTTTCCCTAGTACCTAGAAGAGTATCTAACAGATAGGAGGCACTCTATAGTTGTTGAGTGGATGGATGGATACAATTTGAAATTGTGTAGAAAAAATTTAGTTTCATTTATTGCAGCATGCTATTGTAAATTCAAAGCTGGCTTCAGATGTATGAGTTAAACCAGGACTAATTCATCCCCATAGAAGTTACATATATAAAACATCTGGTTCATTTTTATCCGTTAAATCCAATTTTTGTTGTTGTTGCTGTTGTTGTTGTTTTGTTTTCTTCGTTTTTTGGCACAGCTGATATCAGGGAGATGAGAAATAAAACCCTGTAATTTGACAGGATATTTCACTTTCAAAAGTTGTATTGTCATCTTATAGATGCAGCTGAGGAAATATACCACAACTGTTTTTATTCTGCGTTATCTATCTCTCTCAAATCTGAATGTCCCCTAAACATTATTTGACACTGGTCCAAAAAGAGAGTTTAAGACATGGTCATGCCGAGTTTAAGCCAATATACTATGTTAAGAATGTCATCAAATATTTGACACAATTCCATGTGTCTATAGTGATGTGAATGTGACACCTCTTAACTTACTTGCAATCATCTATTACTCTGGAACACGCAGCTTCATAAAGTCCTGAATTAATCTTCAGGGAGAGGAATGCCTAATAAAGAACACAATAATGTGCAGCAGCTCTGGCAATAAATTTGATGAAAGGTCTCCTGAAAGCCACAGCAAAGGGTAAATGAGTCCACTTATTAGCTCTGTGTTGGTGTTATTTATGTTCTCTAACCCACAGGGAGATGAGAGATTTTATTTTGCTGCCTGGGCCTCTTTCCCAGGATTTCAGCATGTTGGCAATTTGGGACCAGTGTTTGTATACTGAGTGGGAATTTTTTTTTTGTCTTGAGAAATGTGCTTCTTTCTTCACAAAGGAATCTTGCAGAATGTGTGTGTGTGTGTGTTTGTGTGTGTGTGTGTGTGTTGTTGTTGTTGTTGTTTTTGTTATTGTTTTGGTTTAGTTATTTTTTTTTTAATTTTAATCTTGGGATCTTGGAGTTTTGGAATTTTGGTGTACTTTGGTGGCTTGTGGGTTTTAGACAGAGTTATAGGAGAAAATGAGCTTATCACATATGTGACCCTGCAATAATTCCCTGTAAAACGTATTTGAGAGGCAGAGAATTAAAGTGAATCAAGTGCAAGTTTTGTTAGATATCTTTCCAACTGTTCTGGTTTTATGTCAATTCAATGTCTGATAGCTGTAGAAAATATGCCATCTCATTTTTACTGGTGTCTGTTGGAGGATATATGTGTGTATTCAAAATTTTATATTTATATTTTAGAATACTTTTGATTGGATTCTTTTAAGAGTTGAATTGAAGGAATGACTGTGGCTTATTACATTTTATGCTTGTAATTGAGTTCATTTGATGGCACTGTTAAAGAAAGAGAACAATGACCCAGGAAAACTTTGGCCTTACATCCTATCCCTTTAAGAACTTTGCATTGATCATTTCTCTTCACTTCCAAAGTCATAAATACCTAAGGTCACTAATACCATTCCCTGAATATTGTGTTCTTCTTTTCATTATTGCCAGCACTGCCTTGGGCTCATCTTTGTGAGTTTCTTTTATTATTACTGCTCTTGTTATTAGCACTTTTGAGAAAATAAAAAATATGGTGTTCATTGGAGCTTTACCTGAATATTTGAACTTGTAAATTATGATATTATTTTCCTCTTTTGATATTACATTTTAATTATGCAGCATTCTGAGCTCCAGAGGGTGGGTAGGGGAGGAGAAAGAGACAGATGAAAAGAATGTTATTGTTTTTAATTATTATGGGTCAACTTTTTTGTGTGTGCCTATATTTAAGAATTCTTTTTTTCTTTTTTTTAATAATAATATTTTTATTATATTATGTTAGTCACCATACATCCCTAGTTTTTGATGTAAAGTTCCATGATTCATTAGTTGCGTATAACACACAGTGCACCATGCAATACGTGCCCTCCTTAATACCCATCACCAGCTTATCCCATTCCCCCCACCCCTCTCTGAAGCCCTCAGTTTGTTTCCCAGAGTCCGTAGTCTCTCATGGTTCAGTCCCCCTTCTGTTTACCCCCCCCCCTTCTTCTTCCCTTTCTTCTCCTACCGATTTTCCTACTTCTTATGTTATGGGTCAACTTTTTATTTTATTTTTTATTTTTTATAGTTTTTAACTCCTCTTTTTTAATTTTTAAAAGATTTTATTTATTTATTTGAAAGAGAGAGAACTAGAGAGACAGAGCAAGCATGAGTGGAGGGCAGAGGGAGAGGAAAAAGCAGGCTCCCTGCTGAGCAGGGATCCCAATGCAGGGCCCAATCCCAGGATGATGGGATCATGACCTGATCCTAAGGCAGACACTTAACCAACTGAGCCACCCAGGCACCCCTCAACTTTTTATTTTGCATTAATTCCCTATATTTCCTATATGTCCTATGTCTGTGTTACTTAATATGATGGTGCAAGCACAGAAACTAGTCATATAACCCAGACAAGAAGAATTTGATTTTATTTAATGCAAAGTATATTTGAAGTGATAGAACATTTGGGGAAAAATACTCTTTTCTCTGGAATAAAGACTTGGGGTTGTAAGGATTAACAAATTAAAGAAAGAAAGGTGTACAACTTAAGAAAGAAAACAACAGGTTCTGATTAAATTCAGGGTTTTATTATTACAAAAATCCAGAATTTAAGTGTGTCTTTCTCCAGAGGAGTAAATAGAGCTCTCTTCAAAGTTCAGTTTATTGACATTTACTCATACAATCAACAAATATATATTTAATGCCAGTTTGTATAAGACACAGGTCTACATAATATAGAGAAGAATGATTCATGGCCTCCTGCTCTCAGGAGATTTACAGTCTTTAAACATAGTAAAAAACAACATTATATGAGATAAAATTAAATATAGTTTTAAGGAGGATTAGTTGCATAAGCAATTTTCTATAAAAATGCAAACAAATGAAGGATTCATTATGAAAGAAGTGACTAGGAAAGATTCAAGAGCAAGTTATATATGAAACTGAAAAATAATTTGTTAATTCAACAAATTAAAAGTTGGAATGAAGTCATTTCTTTCTGGAGTGAGGAAAAGAAGTAGAGGTGGAGAGGTATGAAAATATATATCATGTTTAAGTAGATAAAAGTGGATTATTTGATATAGTCTTGATAGGACTAGCAACCAACTGACACTTTGGCAGGGAAAGAAAGTGAGAGAGGAAACTTTGTTACAAGGATAAAAATAGTGTCAAGAGAAGGATTTTCAGAGTAAATGGAAGGATTGACTATTAACTGGCAAACTGGTAAGAAGGAAGCAGTTATTGACTATCATATCCCTTTGTATTTTATTGCATTGACATGTAAGTGTTCAATTTTGAAGGGAAATAACATTTTTATAATATCACTTTTCTTAAGAAAATTTGTCTAAACAATAAATTAGTTGGGGGACAGGGAAAAGACTAGGTCTTTGAAGTGGGCTGACCTCCTATTTGGTTTAGAAAAGAAATTGTTTCATCAACATTTCCATTGTAAGTTCTTCAGGATAAATAAGTGTCACATGGGGTGAGCAGGAAGAATATTAGGCAAGGCAAATACACTTGGCGATCTCTGGGTTCGACAAGGTTAAATGTTTTATTACTGTTGCTCGTGGCCTTGTCTTTAATATACTGTAAATCTTCTAGAGAAAAATGTCCAGTACAGGATCTCCTAAAGGTAAAATTTGACAAGTAGACATATTTTAATTTTTATTTTTTTGTGCATAGCATCTCACAGAACAAGTGTTTCACAAGAGAATGTTTTGGAAACATGGGCCTTACATAAATGATTTTTTAAAAAAGCCCTGCCTAAAAAATTCACTTACTATATGATAATCTCCAATTTGGATGTTTCATTCAAAAAACATGATGTGCACACTACTTTAATTTCCACCCTGAAGTTAACATATTATCTTTTGTATTGCTCATTTTATGGCTAGCAAGTGTAACATTTTTACTACATTCATGCTACTTAAAGCTTCTGAAGAAGAGTTGGAGGTAAAATGATTATAAGTTCTCAGTTCTGCAAAACTTGATGACTCCCTGGTGGAATTCATTTCCAAAGAGACTGGATATCTAGTATTTTAACTGTCTGGCAATTTAGAAACATCCAAACCAAAAGTCCATGAAAATGAAAAACTGTGGGAGGAAGAGGATGGAGAATTGTTTAGAGTTCATATTTCTGAATCTGTTGTATGTAGCAAAGGGAATTGTTGCTTGTACATCTCTACTTGTGTTGTCCTTGGGTCCTGGTTGGTGTTTTATTGTCTTTAGATCTCTGTAGTTTTAAGATGCTATGGTTTGGGGTAGGTTTAGTATAGAGTAGTGTGTTATTAAAAAGATAGACTGCTAAGTTAAATTACAGTTTTTGATTTACAGTAAGAAGTATGGGATTTCTTTAAGAAAAAAAAGGGGATAGCAGTAAATAATGTATGCTTACTCTCAATACTTCCAGCAAACAGTTGGATATGAAGTCCACCATGGAAACCTAAGATCACAGCATATTTAAAATGACTTCATTTTGGTATACTGAAGAGTTTGATCTCAGCCAGTCTGCTTGATGGGACTCATATACTAAGGCTTTCATTTTATCTTGGAACCAAAAAATATAGCCATAACTATTTTATGTGGTGCTAATATATAGAATAATAATGCCTCACACACACCGTCCTTGCTGCAAATAAGATAATTGATTAAAATGTTGCTTTTTAAAGAAACACTTCATCAATATCATCTGTCATTGTTCAGAGATGTTAAGTTACACTAATGAGGATGCTCCTGTTAATGGTTTAGTACTGTGACATCATCTTCAACACTGCAGTATGGAGAATTGTTTAGAGGGTAATACATCATACAAAGTAATATTCATGCCTAAATATATAGGAGAAAAGGGAGAAAAAGAGGGAAGGAAGGAAGGGGAAGGAAAGGGAGAGAAGAAGGAAGAGGAAGAGAGAAACAGAGACAGAATGTGTTTAGATTAACTTTCAGAGATTATGCAATGACCCTTCAATGATGGCTCTAGATGATTATACCATATTTAACATTCCTAATTATATAAGAAAATGTATGTCATAAAAAATCAAGTGACATAGTTTGCACTATAAAAGAAGAACATAACATGAGGACAGAGAACCCTTGACAACATGTTAGCATAAAAGGAAAATACGGTTCAGACTATTTGCAGAATAATTTATTACATAATCTATGGTACCAATCAAGATTAATGTGAAAGCCATATATATACACACATACTTACAGGAGTGCTCCTGCTCAGAGCAGCTTGAATTTAGAGATATAGAAGCTTAAATGGAAAACTTTGGGAGTAGGAAGTGATTCATAATTTTTGGAATCATTGTCCAACAAATTCATTAAAATACCTAATTACAGATTCCAAAGGTATTCTTTGGAAAGTAGTATAAGACAGAATTATCATCGTTCCAAATAAGTTTGTCTATTCACTTGCAAATAAAAGATATGCCAACTTCTCCAAAGAAGAAAAAAAAATGTCTAGAGTTGAGGAAACCCAAGTGGTCTCTTGCAGGAAAGCTTATTGATTGTGCAATATTTGGTGGAGAATATCAGTGCCCTGTTAACAATATGAAAAATAATGCTACAAATGAGACCAAACATCTTTCATAGTGAAAGGGCTATTTGACATTATCTATCAGTCCAAAATTTATTTTCTCTTTATAATTTTCCATAACTAAATGGATTTTCAAAAAATTCTATGCATTGTGTCTTTATCACTGAATCACAAAGTATACATTTACAGAAATTACTTGAGAAATTTCTCACCTTCTTCCCATGTTCTTTCTCTATTTTTCCCTTATTTCTCCCGTTCCTTTTTTTCTCCCTCCTCCTTGTTATCTTCATTTTCTTTAATAACATTCATAGCTACCATTTATTGAACATAGACATTGTTCTAAGTACTTGTATATATTCTTTATTCATTTCACAAATACATGGTGAGCATTTCTAAGACAGAAACTATTCAAGGAGAAATCATCCTTGCTCATATAGAGCTTACACAGTACTTGAGGAAACAGATAAACGTGTCAACAGGCAAGATAATTGTAGATTATATTAGATGTTCTAAAGAATGTAAGCAGAGTAACAAGATAGTATAACTGGGTGGGGGGAGTTAAGAAAGACCTCTCTGAGGAGGTGACATTTGGACTGAGATAAAAAGAAGTCAGCCATACAAGGATCTGGGATTAAAACATTCCAGGCATACAGAGGAATGTTGAAAAAGAGAACCAAAGCTGGGAGCATCACAATGCCAGACTTCAAGCTATATTACAAAACTGTGATCATCAAGACAGCATGGTACTAGCACAAAAACAGATACATAGATCAATGGAGCAGAATATAGAAACCAGAAATGGACCCTTAACTCTATGGTCAACTAATCTTCAATAAAGTGGGAAGAAATATCCAATGGAAAAAAGACAGTCTCTTCAATAAATGGTGCTGGGAAAATTGGACAACCACATGCAGGAGAATAAAACTGGACCATTCTCTTACACCATACACAAAGATAAACTCGAAATGGATGAAAGACCTAAATGTGAGACAGAAATCCATCAAAATCCTAGAGAAGAACACAAGCAGCACCCTCTATGACCTTGGCCACAGCAACTTTTTTCAAGACACATCTCTAAAGGCAAGGGAAACAAAGGCAAAATGAACTGTTGGGACTTTATAAATCTGCTCAGCAAAGGAAACAGTCAACAAAACTGAAAGGCAACCTACGGAATGGGAGAAGATATTTGCAAATGACATATCAGATAAAGGGCTAGTATCCACAATCTATAAAGAACTTACCAAACTCAACACCCAAAAAACAAATAATCCAGTCAAGAAATGGGCAAAAGATATGAACAGACATTTTTCCAAAGAAGACGTACAAATGGCCAATAGACGCATGAAAAAATGCTCAATATCACTCATCATCAGGGAAATACAAATCAAAACCACAATGAGATACCACTTATACCAGTTAGAATGGCAAAAATTAACAAGACAGGAAACAACAGTTGTTGGTGAGGATGTGGAGACAGGGGAACTCTCTTACACTGTTGGTGGGAATGTAAGCTGGTACAGCCACTTTGCAAAACAGTGTGGAGGTTCCTCAAGAAGTTAAAAATAGAGCTACCCTACAACCCAGCAATTGCACTACTAGGTATTTACCCCAAAGATACAGATGTAATGAAAAGAAGGGGCACCTGCACCCTAATGTTCATAGCATCAATATCCACAATAGCCAAACTGTGGAAGGAGCCTAGATGTCCTTCAAAAGATGAGTGGATAAAGAAGATGTGATTTATATATACAATGGGATATTACTCAGTCATCATAAAAGATGAATACCTACCATTTACATCGATGTGGATGGAACTGGAGGATATTATGCTAAGTGAAATAAGTCAATCAGAGAAAGATAATTATATGGTTCCACTTAATGTGGAATATAAGAAATAATGCAGAGGATCATGGGGGAAAGGAGGGAAAACTGAATGGGAAGAAATCAGAGAGGGAGATAAACCATGAAAGACTCTTGACTCTGGGCAACAAACTGAGGGTTGTGGAAGGGGAGGTGTGTGGGGGGACATTGATGTGATGAACACTGGGTGTTATACACAACTGATGAATTATCAAACACTATATCTGAAACTAATGATGATATGTTGGCTAATTGAATTAAAAAAATGCTTTCCAGGCATAGGTTACAAAGGTGTTTAGTATGTTAGAAAGGGAGACCTGTTTTGTTAGTTTATTAAGGGGAAATTAGATGAGATGATATTGGAGTAGTCTGGAACTAGATCATTTAAAAACTCTCTTAAGATGAAGTAAGAAATACAGATTTTATCTTGAGAACAATGGGACTCCATTGAAGTGTTCTGTGCAGGGAAGAGATAGGATCTGATTTACATTTCCTTCTTTTTTTATTTTTCAACTGATGGAGCCACCCAGGTGGCCCTTAATATTTTTATTTTTATTTTTTAATATTTATTTATTTATTTATTTATTTATTTATTTATTTATTTATTTATGTTACGTTAGTCTACAGTACATCATTAGCTTTTGATGTAGTGTTCCATGATTCATTGTTTGTATATAATACCCAGTGCTCCATGCAATACATGCCCTCCTTAATACCCATCACTGGGTTAACCCGTCTCCCCACTCCCCTCCCCTCTGACACCTTCACTTTGTTTCCCAGAGTCCATAGTCTCTCATGGTTAGTTTTCCTCTCTGATTCCCACCCCCCTTCATTTTTCCCTTCTTTTTCTTAACGTCCTCCATGCTATTCCTTATATTTCAAATGTAAGTGAATCCATATTGTAATTGTCTTTCTCTGCCTGACTTTTTTCACTTAGCGTAATCCCCTCCAGTTCCATCCATGTCAATGTAAATGGTAAGCATTCATCCTTTCTGATGGCTGAGTAATATTCCATTGTGTATATGGACCACATCTTCTTTATCCATTTGTCTGTTGAAGGGCATCTCAGGTCCTTCCACAGTTTGGCTATTGTGGACATTGCTGCTGTGAACATTGGGGTGCACATGTCCCTTCTTTTCACTACATCTGTATCTTTGGGGTAAATACCTAGTAGTGCAATTGCTGGGTTGATTTGCATTTTCAAAATTTTCTTCTATTTATTGTGGGGAGCATGGATAGTGAGCATTAAGAATTGTGGGAAGTGAACTGATTGGGGACTTGTTTTGGAGATAAAGGCATAGATTTTGGTGATTCACTGGATGTAAAGAATTAAGGAAAGCAACAGATTGATGATGAATTCTAGGTTTTCAGTTTGAAGAACAGAAGTTTACAGAGGTACATTTAGTAAATTGAGGGTAATTAAGTGAGCAAAAAGCTGTTGTTGTTCTTGTTTTTGGATGAAAATCATGAGGTCTTTTTCGACATATTATCTTTGGATGCCCAACAAATATCTGAGTAGTGATGTCAAAAAAATTGTAACATATAAATCTGGACTCAGAGCAGAGGGTTGGGTTTTATATAGAAATTTGAAAATCATTAAAAAAAACTTATAGTATTTAAAACCACAATGCTAGAATTGAGTTACCTAGAAAGTGCTTATAGAGGGAAAAAAGAGTGGAGGGGAGAGAAGAGAGTGCAGAATGAAAGAGAAAGATCCTAAGATTAAGTCCTCAGACACACCAAGATTTAAGATTGCACAGAGAATTTTGTACTCCCAATGGAGACTGAGAAAAACTGTCAAGGAACTCAGTAGACAGTCAAGAGAGTGTGGTATCCCAGAAATTAAGAAAGGAGAGTGCTTCAGGATAGCATGGTTAGTTAGGTTAAATGCTGCTGAGAGGGCAATATGGAAGTCGTTTTTTTTTTTTAAGATTTTATTTATTTATTTGACAGAGAGATAGCCAGCGAGAGAGGGAACACAGCAGGGGAGTGGGAGAGGGAGAAGCAGGCTCCCAGCGGAGGAGCCCGATGTGGGACTCGATCCCGGAATGCCGGGATCACGCCCTGAGCCGAAGGCAGACGCTTAAGGACTGCGCTACCCAGGCGCCCCATGGAAGTCGTTTTTAATCTTGATCATTGCTATCTTAGCGAAGTCCTGAGTGCACAAGATTGAAATAGACTAAAGAATTGGAGATCATGATGTGAACTCATTTAATCCTTGTAACAAACCTGGAGACTATTACCATTTAACAGATAAGAAAATTGAGGTTCAGAGACATTGAGTAATTCGTTAAGTGTCACAAGAAATTGATGGAGGCAGGATTCAAACCAAGGTCTCCCCGACATCAAAGATTCCTGCCCTTAATCACTACATATCAGGAATTCAGGTTTAGAGAACAAAAAGACTCAGAATTTAGAAAACGTAGTCTATTGCATTAGCGCTGCTAACGTTCACTTAGTAGAACTGGTACGTTACCTACTCCAAAACAAAAAATGGATCTTTAAACTGTCTTTAGGAATGGGTAGGGTGATCCCTCCTACATTGTTGGTGGGAATGCAAGTTGGTAGAGCCACTTTGGAAAACAGTGTGGAGGTCCCTTAAAAAGTTAAAAACTGAGCTACCCTATGATCCAGCCATTGCACTACTGGGTATTTACCCCAAAGATACAGACATAGTGAAGAGAAGGGCCATATGCACCCCAATGTTCATAGCAGCATTGTCCACAATAGCTAAATCATGGAAGGAGCTGAGATGCCCTTCAACAGATGACTGGATTAAGAAGATGTGGTCCATATATACAACGGAATATTACTCAGCTATCAAAAAGACCAATTTCTCAACATTTGCTGTGACATGGATGGCACTGGAGGAGATAATGCTAAGTGAAATAAGTCAAGCAGAGAAAAACAATTATCATATGGTTTCTCTCATCTATGGAACATAAGAACTAGGAAGATTGGTAGGAGAAGAAAGGGATAAAGAAAGGGGGGTAATCAGAAGGGGGAATGAAGCATGAGAGACTCTGGACTCTGAGAAACAAACTGAGGGCTTCAGAGGGGAGGGGGTGGGGGAATGGGATAAGCTGGTGATGGGTAGTAAGGAGGGCACATATTGCATGGTGCACTGGGTGTTATACGCAACTAATGAATCATGGAACTTTACATAAAAAACCAGGGATGTATTGTATGGTGACTAACATAATATAATAAAAAAATATTAAAAAAAGGAATGGGTAGGGTTTAAGGGGGTGCTGGCATTATTCAATGTATCAACTTTTATTTCACAAAAGACAACTTCTACTGAGCTGTATCAGCTGCTTGGATTGTGAGAGTAGGGCTGTCTGATATTCTATGGCATTGGATTTCTAGTTTTAATTCTTTTTGAGACTAGCGAAGAGTTATTGACTTCAGAACCTGTGCAAGTGATATTTCACCTTATGAATTTGGAGGTGTGCCTACCCACAAAATGCCAGATGGCATTGATGTACTGATTGTTAACTACTCAAGGGAAATTTCAGGCACAAAATAAAAATAAACAGAAATGACAAAAGAAATCCTTTCTCTCGTTATAAATCTCAAGATATTTTCTGTCCTCAGTTGCTCTGTGTTCACAATTTATCTTAATTACAAGTCTCTTTTGAGATTCTTCACAAGGTAAACCTGCAATGTTAATTATGTCATCTTAGAGGCAGTACCTGAATATTTTAGGCAAAGATAATTATGCTATGAACAGTTGTCTGCTACTTCGCACCTCAGATGGTGATATGATACCTCTATGGAAGCATTTATGTTAAAAGATTTCCCTGATTTGTATCTTTAGCCTGATCAAATTGCAAGGATAATGGAATTTCAGACTGGACATGCTTTAATTTCAGTAGGTGGGTATTCCCTACAGGAATTTCCTGAGATAATCAAGTCATTTATACACCAGATAGAAAACTGACATTAAAGGTATATATTACAGATTATCCCATGGTTATTGCAAAATAAAAAGTTGATAAAATTGTGTTTTGGCCACATAATCTAAGTATATCTGGGAATTGTCTACATGAAACATTGGCAAGAAGATATAGTGGCCTGGACTTGATTTCTGTCTTGAAAAACAACTGTACTGAAATGTAGTGCATGCCATACTACTTGGTGTAACCTGTTAAAGGTGAGTAGGGGATTACGGCCACTAATATTGATGGAATGCCTTTTATAAGGCAGCCTCTATGCAGGGAGAAGCCTTTCCTGTTTACCTAACCTAATCACCACCACTACCGTACAAATGGTATTATTATCCTCATTTTACATATGGGAGTTAAATAACATGTATACATTTCCACAGTTGACCACTGTTGAAATGGAATGCGAGAGCTATGAATTAAAATGTAGATTGTAATAGGTTCTTTGTCTAGAGTCAGATTGGTTTTTCTGGATTAAAAAATAAATGACTGATAGTATGTTCTGATTTCAAACCTATCCAAATCCAAAATTGCAGGACACACAAAATAAATAAGATATATCTCATATATATCTGTATATATTTCAATTGTGTTATACCTTTTTAATATACCATTTTTTCCGATAATAAAGGAATATCATTTTATTGTAGAAAATTCTGAAATTTTTGAAGAAAATAATGTCTAACAGTGTAACAGTGTTGGAGCACTTCCTATGGATCAGATATTCTACTATTTTTTCCCATTTTTCCCAAATTTTCCTGTTTTTTATTTAATGCTCACGACAACCAGAGGCAGAAGATGTTATTGCTATTTCTTTATTTACAAATGAAGAAACAAGGTACAGAAAACTTAAGAATTTTTCTGAAAGTGTCACACTTGTAAGTATGAGAGTCAATATTCAAACTCAAGCAGTCTAGCTTGACAGCCTACAGTCTTTACCACTACATTGCCACTCATAATCCCAATGGCCACAGAAAACTACTGTCGGTAATTTGATCCATTCCCCTATATGTGCTCATTCTTTAAAGGTGGTTGCCAGAATTGGCTTCAAGTTCCCTATACCCAAAGCTGGATTAAAATAATAAATCTCTCATCAAACTCATTTTTTTCTAAGCTTAAATGTATATCCCAGTATGCATAAAGATATTACATCATCAGAAACTTATCTATAAGGTTTAGGAAAAAACAAGTGATCCTTTTTTTCCCCCATTCAGTATAAATCTTATATTTCTATGTTATGATCTGGGTGCCTGACATTTGTAAAAGGCAAAAGTTCATGGCCCTGAATTTCCCATTTCCAATCCTCTGCTCTTATCTCTGTGTTTTTGTCATCCTGTAGAGATCCCAAGGCTTTCATTAGCCCTGTGCTGCCCCTCTGCTTATACTTCACAAGTTTTTTGCCTTTAGGGAACCATTCAAAATGATATACATTCCGCCAGAAATCAGAATATAACTAACAAGAAGAGCTGATCAAAAATATTTTCCCAGAGCAGGAGCCTTGATCCCCATATGGGACTTTGTCTACAAAAATGCAACTTCACTAACAGTTTGAGGTCACAAATGAATTCACACTGGCCTGTGCTCACTAATATCAGATCTTCTGGACCCATGTAAGAAGTTACTCATAGCACCTACAGGTGTGTTTTCAGTTTTAAATAGTAACTCTTTAATGTAATTGGAGTATTCTCCATTGTAGATCATATGTACTTTTCTAGGCAAAACATGACACCCCAAACCCATTGTATATCCATTGAATAATAATTGTGGTAGAAATCTGAATTCTTGTGTATTTCAGTGTCTAAGGAACTGATAGTCTTAACCATTTTAAATGCATGTCACCCCCTGCCCTGTATTAGACTGCTTGGGCTGCCGTAACAGAATACTACGGGCTGGGTGGTCTAAACAACAGAAATCTTGTTTCTTACATTTCTGAAGGCTGGGAAGTCCAAGATCATGGTGCCAGCTGATTTGGTTTCTGTTGTGGGCTCTTTTTCTGGCTTATAGACAGCTTCCTTCTCGCTATGCTCTCATACGGCAGGATATGTATCCCTGATATCTATATATGTATCAAGAGAAAGAGAGACCTCTTGTGTCCTTCTTATAAGGACACTAATCCCACAGAATCAGGACCCCACATTTATGACCTCATTTAACCTTAATCACCTCTTATACGCCTTAACTCCATATGTAGTTACATTGGGGTTAAGACTTCAACATATGAATTTTGAGGGGCACATAATTCAGTCTCCACCCCTGGGCCTCCAAAATGCATGTCCTTCTCACATGCAAAACACATCCATTCCACTCCAAAATCACTGAAGGTCTTAACTTACTTCAGCATCAACTTTAAAGTCTGAAGTTCACAGTTTCATCTAAATGTCATCTAAATCAGATTTGGGTAATACTTGAGATAGAATTCATCATAAGGTAAAATTCCTTTCCAGCTGTGAACTTGTGATACCAAACAAGTTATGTGCTTCCAAAAGATAATGGTGGAATAGGCATAGGAGAGATATTCCCATTACAAAAGGGAAAAATTGGAAAGAAGGAAGAGGTGATGGGGCACCTGGGTGTCTCAGTCAGTTGAGCAACTGACTCTTGATTTCAGCTCAGGTTGTGATCTTGGGGTCATGAGATTGAGCCCCGCCTCAGGCTCCACACTCAGTGGGGAGTTTGCTTCCCCTCTCCCTCTGCCCCTCCCCCTATTCTCACTCTCTCTCTCTCAAATAAATAAATAAATAAATATTTAAATAAAAAAACAAAAAGGAAGGGATGATGGGTTCCAAGCAAGTCCAAAACCTAGCAAGGCAAGTTCCATTAGCTTTTAAGGCTAGAACATAATCTTCTTTGGCTTGATGCTCTGCCCTTCAGGCCCATAGGGGTGACAATGTCACCCACGGAGATCTTCAATGTGGCCCCACCCATTCAGCTCAGATGGGCAGCCTTTCCCCTTCTCTGTAAGGGTCTCATCCTCTGAGGATAAAGTAGCTTTGGTCTCTGGGCCTGTGGTGGGAAGTGGCAGCCCTGATGATCTCCACATCTCCTTCTGGGTGATTCTTCCCTTTTATTGAAGAGTAAGTCATGTTAGCAGCCTTCTTTCTTTGGTCTCATTTTCTCTGTGTCTTTTAGTCCAACCTGGCAGTGTTTTTGTTGTTATAATCTAATTTCTATTGCTTGCTTTTCTGTGGTTACTGACTAAATTTGTGGTCCATACCCATACTAATCTCCTTATCAAATGGTGGTTTAACCACATCCTTAATGTCCTCTTCAGAACAGTCTTTCCCATTTGTTGTATTACGGACATGGTAGGATTTTCCAAATTTTCGAGTTCTAGTTCCTTTTTGCTTAACAACCTCAATTTATCTCTCTCCTCTTGCATTTTACTGTAAGTATTAGAAGGAAGCAAGGCCAAACCTTCAACGATTTGCTTAGAAATCTCCTCAGCTGAGTATCTAGTTTCATCACTCAGAATTTCTACCTTTCACCAAACACTAGAACACAATTCAGCCAAGTTCTTTGTCACTTTATTACAAAGATTGCCTTTCCTCCAGTTTCTAGCTTGCTCCTCATTTCCATCTGAGACTTCATCAGATTGACCTTTAATGTCTATATTTCTACCAATAATTTTTTCGTGATTATGTATTCTTTAAGAAGATGGAGGCTTTCTCTACAGCTCTCCTCTTTCTGAGCTTTCACCAGAATCACCCTTAGCATCCATATTTCTACCAACAGTCTCTTCATAGCAATCCAGGCTTTTTCTAGTACACACCTTAAAAATCCTCCAGCCTCTACTCATTACCCAGTTCTAATACCACTGATACATTTTTTTTGTGTGTTTGTTACAGCAGCACTCCACTTCTCAGTACCAAAATCTGTCAGTCAGCCCAGGGTGCCATAACAAAGTACACAGACTGGGGTGGCTTAAACAACAGAAATTTATTTCTCACAGTTGTAGAGCCTGGGATGTCCAAGATTAAAGGGTTGGCTAATTTGGTTTCTGGTGAAAATTCTCTTCCTGTCTTGAAGATGCTGCCTTATTGCTGTGCCTTTACATGCTGGAGAGGGAGAGAGCTTTCTTATGTCTTTTCTTTTAAGGACAGTAATCTTCCATATCGGAACTCTACTCCTCTTATGACCTCAGTTAACCTTAATAACATCCTCAGAGCCCCTATCTTCAAATAAAATAATATTAGGGGTTATGGTTTCCAGCGTATGAATTTTGGAGGGACACAATTCAGTCCATAGTACTCCCCCCATCCGACCACCTCAAATCATTTATTTATGAGAGAGTATACCTGTTTGTTCTAAAATATGTTTTTCAGGTTGCTTCTGCCCTGACTTTCTTATCTTATTCTTCCCTGAAGCTTCTACTGGTCTGAACTCCAAATATCTTTATTTTACTGAACACATATATCATTACAAGTGACCACTAATTATGCCAACATCTTATGGAGTGGCATATTTATTTTCATATCTAGGGTGAGCACTGATGTCTCTTACGACTTCCCAGTATGGTCAGAACTCAGATATAACTTCTTGAAGGTAGATGTCTTAGCAACTGCTGCCCAAGATATTGGCTACCCCAGAAACTGTCCACTTCCATATACCGCTGGTGCTGTAATTGATTTTGCTGCTTTCACTAACACTTATATCAGAAGGTCTGGGCTCAGGAATGACATTGCTATCTGCCATGATTCCACATGATCAGAGGCAGCTCATCTCTGCTATCTTGAAATCTAGGTCCCAAGAGGTGAAGAAGTCCCTCCAATCAGTAGAAAGGCCTATTTCATTTTATCCTCTAGATTAGCCAATACTCTTTAGAGGATAAGACCTTCCCACTCAACAGGATATGGTATTGCTCCTGTGACCAAAACTACACAAATACAAAATATTACATTGGTATATATCCAAGATTTGAGTTTTTATGTTTTTTTTTCAACGTCACCTTCTTATACATGAATCCTTTACTAGCTGTTTATAATAGCTACAGACAATCTAGAGAAACAGGCCCAAGTCTCAGGAAGGAAGAAATGTCAATTTCAGTATAGTATATTGATTAAACTTGCTCTAATACTTTGGACCTTTCCCCTCTGTATATCCCAGGGCTGCAGTGAGTAGCAACACATGATAGCTGTTGAAGAGGCTTAGAAGATGCCCCCTAACCCACTGAACACACACTGGTTTCAGTTTGGCCTATACAAGGAAGGTGAATAGAACCAAACACAAAGTAGCCTCGGGCTTAATTCATTGTGGCAGCCCATAGAGCACAATTCTAAAATAGGAACCAAAAAGATAAGTAAAGAAAGCAATATAGAACATGCCACAAAGAAGCCTGAACTTTTATTTATTTATTTATTTTTAAAGATTTTATTTATTTATTTAACACAGATAGAGACAGCCAGCGAGAGAGGGAACACAAGCAGGGGGGAGTGGGAGAGGAAGAAGCAGACTCATAGCGGAGGAGCCTGATGTGGGGCTCGATCCCATAACGCCAGAATCACGCCCTGAGCCGAAGGCAGACGCTTAACCGCTGTGCCACCCAGGCGCCCCAGAAGCCTGAACTTTTAAACTACTCACTTATATAGAACTTTAACTGCCAGCACTGTGTTTCAATCAAGTCTTTGCACTTGATCAGTTATTTTTTTTCACAGCTTTGTTGAGGTACAGTTGACAAATAAAATTATATAAAGTGTACAACATAATGATTTGATATATGTCTGCATTGTAAATTGATTACCACAGTCAAGCTAATTAACATATCCATCACCTGATACTGTAAGTACATTATTTCTCCACAGAAATTGTGGGGATAGGGGAGAGCAAAGAATCACACTGGAAGTTAAGTTGGGCTACTAAAATCCTCCTTTAACATTTCATAGATGTTTTTATGTTTGTTTTTAACATACTTGCATATATTTCATATTAAAGTTTTCTCAATAAATTTAATATTGCTGCTATTATTACTGGGACTTTTCCTCTTTTGTGGCTTCTAAATGCTTTTGTTGGCACACATGAATTATAATAATTTATATAAATTTATCATTTTTTGACCACATTAAAAAACTTTTGTAATTCCAGATTTTTAGTTATCTTAGTGGGTTTTCAAGGCACAAAATTACTTTATCTGTGAATAACGATGTGTTTGTTGCTTCATTGCTGAAAGTTGTACCTACTAATTCTTAGCTAGACTTTCTAGAATTATGTCAAATGATAGGAGTGATAAAAGGCATCTCTATTGCTGTATATATAAGCTGGTTTTAAAGGAAATTTGTTTTCTGTTTCACTATGAAGTATAACACTGGCACTTTATTATAGGTGTTTCATTTAGGAAATAAGTCATAGAAAACTGAGATCGAACTGGTTTAAATAATAAGTCAATATTTCACCTCATAAATAAAAAATTAGAGGTAGGGAAGGCAGGAGCTAGCCATGGCACAATAATATCCTTAAGGGCCAATCTTTCTGGTGTTGTCCTTGAATTTGGCTTCAGGATAGGATGGCTACAACAATTCAGGTTTCCAAATCCAGACGGTGAAATATCCAAAAGAAAAAAGACTATAGATTCTTGAGTCTCTTTCTTAAGAGTGAGGACACTTCATGGAAGTCCTCCAAAAGAAATTCCCTTGTATTTTATTGGATAGAATTGGGTTGACTGTAGACTTTTCAATATGGTGGAGGACTAGGAGACCTTAGTTTTGTCTGGTCCCAGGAATTCAGCTAGATAGCTACCAAATCATTCTGAACAGCTGTGACCTCAACTGGAGATCTAAGAAAAGAATTGCTGCAATTCTACAAATAAAAAGTGACCACTTTCTACAAGGTAGGAGATGTGAAAAGTGAATCTGAGGCAATATATTAGAAGATAAACTGTGAGGGGAGGAAGACTCCATAAGCCAGCTACCAGAAAGTGATATAGCAGTGGAGTGCTCTGGTGAGAGATGTCCCTGCCTGAAAGGCACTCAGTTGGCAAAGTGGAGTGGAACCCTAGGTGGGACAGTGTGGTCCCAGGATCCCCTGAGTCACAGAAAGAATGGGAGTGCCTGAGTGTGGCAGAGTTCGTAGGCATCACAGTGGGGAAAGCAGGCTGCAGTCAGTGAGCCCAGGAATGGGCTTTCATTTTGGTGTTGCCATAAATCATGAACTTCTGCACAATTGAGCAACCACTCTCTAAAGGGGGCCCAGCAAGCCACAGAACTGAGGTGAGACGCCCCCTCCCTCCTCTGGGACAAGCAGCGTGGATGTGTGCTTCAGGAATCTGCAGGGTTTGGAGACTCGAAGTGGTGTCATGTGCCTGAGATAGAAATGCTCAGTCACAGGCTGGGTGAGCACAGTGTGGATGGAGACCAGGGAGACACGAGTGATTGACTACTTTTTCCTGAAGGCACACTGAGGAGTCGGGCCTGTGAGATTTCCATGCCAGGGCTAGAGATTAGGAGGCCGCCATTTTCATTCTCATACTCTAAAGCAGCACAGAAAGCCTTCGGGGAGCAAAAGCCACAAAAGCCACAGAGAGCAATCTAGAGCCACTTACTTGGCCTGGCACCCTGGCAAGGATGGTGCAGTTCCACCTGGGGCAAAGACACCTGAGAATCAGTGCAACAGGCCCCTCACCCAAAAGATCAGCAAGAACATCCAGCTAAGACCAAGTTTACTGATCAATGAAAACTGCAAAACTCCAGCGCTATGGAAAAATAGTATATAGAATTCATGGTTTTTTCCTCATGATAATTAGTCTTTCAATTTTAATTTTTTTCTTTTTCCTTTTCAACCAATTTCTTATATTACCAACTAATTTTTAAGTCATTTTTAAATTATTTTTTTATTATATTATGTTAGTCACCACACAGTACATCCCTGGTTTCTGATGTAAAGTTTGATGATTCATTAGTTGCGTATAACACCCAGTGCACCATGCAATACGTGCCCTCCTTACTACCCATCACCAGCCTATACTTTTTTAATTGAAAATTTTATAGTTACATTCTATCATTTCATTGTATTTAATTTTATTTTTGTATGTATACAAGTTCTTCTTTCTTTACAGTTTTGGGATGTAGTTTCTTCTAACAAACAGACCAGAATACACCCAAAATCTAGTGTATTGCTTTGTTCACTTTGTTCTCTCTAACCTGTCTGATTTTATTTCTTTTTTAAAGTCTTTTTAATTTTCATTTTTACAATTACATTCTATCCTTTCATTGTATTTAATTTTATTTTTGTATATAAATAAGTCTTTATTTCTTTATAATATTGGGGTGTAGTTTCTTACAACAGACTAAAATACACCCAGGATATAGTGTCTCTGTCCTTTGTGCTTCTAAAACGACAAGCTACGCTTGGTTCACGTGCATACACCTGCAGCTCCTGGATCCTGTCTGTGGGCTGACTAAAGTCCTTTCCCCGCCACTAAGAGTCTTTGAGCTTGTGCCCGGTCCCCAGCACAGGACACTTTGCACTCCGCTGTTACATCACCTTTCTGGTGCCAGCTTATGATGGCTCCCTCCCCCTTCTGTTTATCTTCCAATATCTGCCCTCAGAATCACGGCTCTGCCTTTCATACCTCGTGACCACCGGAGATTTTCTGCTTGTAGAAATCCAGATATATATTCTTACATCTCAGGCTGATTTTGTGGGTGTTCAGAATGGTTTGGTAGATATCCAGGTAAATTCAAGGGACAGGTTGAAATAGGGTCCCATACTCCTCCACCATCTTCTGTGTTTCCAACAATATTCTCTTTTTCAAAAGTCTTTTTTATTTATTTTATTTTTTATAATAATTTTTTATTATATTATGTTAGTCACCATACAGTACATCCTAGTTTTTGATGTAAAGTTCTATGATTCATTACTTGCATATAACACCCAGTAGAAAATGCGATACATGCCCTCCTTAATACCCATCACCGGCCTATCCGATTCCCCCATCACCCTCCCCTCTGAAGTCCTCAGTCAGCTTCCCAGAGTCCATAGTCTCTCATGGTTCACCCCCCTTTCTGTTTACCCCCCATTTCTTCTTCCCTTTCTTCTCCTACCAATCTTCCTACTTCTTATGTTCCATATGAGTGAAACTATATGATAATTGTCTTCCTCTGCTTGACTTATTGCACTTAGCATTATCTCTTCCAGTCCCGTCCATGCTGATGTAAATGTTCAGAAATCATTCTTTTTGATGGCTGAGTAATATTCCATTGTATATATGGACCACATCTTCTTAATCCAGTCATCTGTTGAAGGGCATCACGGATCCTTCCACATTTTGCCATTGTGGAAAATGCTGCTATGAACACTGGGGTACATATGGCCCTTCTCTTCACTACATCTGTTCTTTGGGGTAAATACCCAGTAGTGCAATGGCTGGATCATAGGATAGCTCAATTTTTAACTTTTTGAGGGACCTCCACACTGTTTTCCAAAGTGGCTGTACCAACTTGCATTCCCACCAACAGTGTAAGAGGGATCCCCTTTCTCCACATCTTCTCCAACATTTGTTGTTTCCTGCCTTGTCAATTTTTGCCATTCTAACTGGTATAAGGTGGTATCTCAATGTGGTTTTGATGTGAATTTCCCTGATGGCTGATGATGTTGAACATTTTTTCATGTGTCTCTTAGCCATTTGTATGTCTTCATTGGAAAAGTGTTCATATTTTCTGCCCATTTTTTTATTTGATTATTTGTTTCCTGTGTATTGAGTTTGAGAAGTTCTTTGTAGATCTTGGATACCAGTCTTTTATCTGTAGTGTCATTTGCAAATATCTTCTCTCATTCTGTGGGCTGCCTCTTAGTTTTTTGGACTGTTTCCTTGGCTGCGCAGAAAGTTTTTATCTTGATGAAGTCCCACAAGTTCATTTTTTGTTTTGTTTCTCTTGCCTTTGGAGATGTGTCATGAAAAAAGTTGCTGTGGCCGATGTCAAAGAGGTTGCAGCCTATCTTCCCCTCTAGGATTTTGATGGATTCCTGTCTCACATCAAGGTCTTTCATCCATTTGGAGTTTATCTTTGTGTATGGTGTGAGAGAGTGGTCAAGTTTCATTCTTTTGCATGTAGCTGTCCAATTTTCCCAGCACCATTTATTGAAGAGACTGTCTTCTTTTCCACTGGATGTTTTTTCCTTATTTGTCAAAGATTAGTTGCCCAAAGAGTTGAGGGTCCATTTCTGGAGTCTGTATTCTGTTCCATTGGTCGATGTGTCTGTTTTTGTGCCAGTACCATGCTGTCTTTGTGATCCCAGCCTTGTAGTATAGCTTGAAATCCGGCAACGTGATGGCCCCAGCTTTATTTTTCCTCTTCAACAATTCCTTGGCAATTCGGGGCCTTTTCTGGTTCCGCACAAACTTAAGGGCTGTTCGTTCCAGCTCTTTGAAAAATGTCATTGGTATTTTGATCAGGATGGCATTGAAAGTGTAGATTGCTCTGGGTAGCATAGACATTTTAACTATGTTAATTCTTCCAATCCATGAGCATGGAATCTTTTTCCATCTTTTTGTGTTTTCCTCAATGTCTTTCAAGAGTGATCTGTAGTTTCTAGAATATAGATCCTTTATGTCTCTGGTTAAGTTAATTCCGAGATAACGTATGATTTTTGGTGCTATTGTAAGTAGAATGGATTCCCTAATTTCTCTTTCTTCAGTCTCATTGCTCGTGTATACAAATGCAACTGATTTCTGAGCATTGATTTTGTGTCCCGCCACGTTACTGAATTGCTCTATAACTTCTATTAGTTTGGGGGTGGATTCTTTTGGGTTTTCCATATAGAGTATCATGTCATCTTCAAAGAAAGACAGTTTGACTTCTTCTTTGCCGCTGTGAATACCTTTTTATCCCTTTTTGTTGTCTGATTGCTGTTGCAAGGACTTCTAGTACTATGTTGAATAATAATGGCGAAAGTGGGCATCCTTGTCGTGTTCCTGATCTTAAGGGAAAGACTTCCAGCTTTTCCCCATTGAGAATGATATTCGCTGTAGGCTTTTCATAGATGGTTTTTAAGAAATTGAGGAATGTACCCTCTATCCCTACACTCTGATGTGTTTTAATCAGGAAAGGATGCTGTATTTTGTTAAATGCTTTTTCTGCATCTATTGAGAGGATCATATGGTTCTTGACTCTTTTCTTGTTGACATGATCTATCACGCTGACTTATTTGTGAATGTTGGACCACCCATGCTTCCCAGGGATGAATCCCACTTGGTCATGATGGATAATCCTTTTAATGTACCGTTGGATCATATTAGCAAGGATCTTGTTGAGAATTTTGGCGTCCATATTCATCAGGGAAATCAGTCTGTAATTCTCCTTTTTGATGGGGTCTTTGCCTGGTTTGGGGATCAAGGTAGTACTGGCCTCATAGAATGAGTCTGGTAGTTTCCCTTCTGTTTCTATTTTTTGAAACAGCTTCAGGAGAATAGGTATTATTTCTTCTTTGAATGTTTGATAGAATTCCCCGGGGAATCCGTCAGGCCTTGGACTCTTGTTTTTCAGGAGGATTGTGATATCTGCTTCAATCTCTTCATAATTAATTGGGCTGTTTAAAAAATCACTTTCTTCCTGTTTCAGTCTTGGTAGTTTATAGGTTTCCAGGAAGGCATCCAATTCTTCCAGGTTGTTTAATTTATTGGCATAAAGCTGTTGATAAAAGTTTCTAATGATCCTTCCTATTTCATTGGTGTTTGTTGTGATTTCTCCCTTTTCATTCATAATTTTATTAATTTGGGTCCTTTCTCTATTCTTTTGAATAAGTCTGGCCAGTGGCTAATCGATCTTATTTATTCTTTCAAGGAACCAGGTTCTAGTTTTGTTGATCTGCTCTACTGTGCTCCTGGTTTCTAATTCATTGATCTCTACTCTAATCTTAATCAACTGCTTTCTCGTGAGGGGGTTAGGCCTGTTCTTCTGTTCCAGCTCCAGCTTCTTGAGGTGAGAATATTAAAACTGCATTTTACATTTTCCTATTCTCTTGAGTGAGGCTTGGATGGCTATGTATTTTCCCCTTAGGACTGCCTTTGTGGTGTCCCATAGGTTTTGGACCGATGTGTTTTTATTCTCAAAAATTGTTTAAACTGATTTTTAATTTCCTGGTTTACCCAATCATTCTTGAGCTGGATTTTTCTTAGTTTCCAAGTGTTTGAGTTTCTTCCAAATTTTTCCTTGTGATTGAGTTCCAGTTTCAAAGCATTGTGGTCTGAGACTATGCAAGGAATAATCTCAGCCTTTTGATATCAGTTGAGACCTGTTTTGTGACCCAGTATATGGTCTATTCTGAAGAAAGTTTTATGTGCATTCGAGAAGAATGAGTATTCTGCTGTTCTGGGGTGAAGTGTTCTGTATGTATCTATGAGGTCCATCTGGTCCAGTGTGTCATTCAAAGCTCTGGTTTCTTTGTTGATTTTCTGCTTAGGTGATGTGTCTATTGCTGAGAGTGGAGTGTTGGGGTCCCCTACTATTAACGTATTATTTTCTATATGGCTCTTTATTCTGATTAGGTGTTGGCTTATGTAGTTGGCTACTCCCCTGTTGGGGTCATAGATATTTATAATTGTCATATCCACTTGTTGAATACACCCTTTAAGAATGATATTGTGTCCTTCTGTATCTCTAACTACAGTCTTTAGCTTAACATCTAATTTGTCTGATATGAGAATTGCTACCCGAGCTTTCTTTTGAGGGCCATTGGCATGCAAAATTGTTCTCCATCCCTTCACTTTCAGTCCGGATGTATCTTTAGGTTCAAAATGAGTCTCTTGTAGATAGCATATGAATGGGTTATGTCCTTTTATCCAATCTGCAACCCTGTAGCTTTTTATGGGAGCATTTAGGTAATTCACTTTGAGAATGATTATTGAAGGATACGATTTTAATGTCATCATGTTCCCCGTGAAATCCTTTTTTGTATAGATTGTCTCTGTAAATTTCTGTTCTGTATCATTCTTGGGGTCTTTCTCCTTTTATAGAACCCCACTTAATATTTCTTTTAGTGCTGGCTGCAAGGTCACATATTCTTTCTGTTTCTGTCAGTCTTGGAAGCTCCTTGTCTCTCCATCCATTCTGAATGACAGCCTTGCTGGATATTGTGTCCTTGGCTGCATGTTCTTCTCATTTAGTACCCTCAATATGTCTTTCCAGCCCTTTCTGGCTTGCCAGGTCTCTGTGGACAGGTCTGACGTTATTCTGATGTTTCTCCCTCTGTACATAAGAATCTCTTTCCCCTCTCCGCTTTCAAGATTGTTTCCTTGGATCTAAGATTTTCAAATTGTGCTATTATATGCCATGATGTCAGTCTGTTCTCATCAATCTTGGGGGGGGGGTCCTCTATGCTTCTTGGACATGCATGCTTGTTTCCTTTCCCAGATTAGGGAAGTTCTCAGGTACGATTTGCTCAAATATATCTTCTAGACCTCTCTCTTTCTCCACCCCCTCAGGGATCCCAATAATTCTGCTATTGGAATGTTTCATTGAGTCAGTAATCTCTGTAAGCTTAATTTCTTGAAATTTAATTTGTTTTCCCCATTCCACCTCATTCTCCTTTTTTCTATCATATCATCTTCTAACTCACTAATGCATTCTTCTGCCTCATTACCGTTGCAGTCAGAGCATCCAGTTTAGACTGCATTTCATTCATAATATTTTTATGTTCAGCCTGATTAGATCTTTTTTCTGCCCTTAGAGATTGTATATTTTCATTAATTTTTTTTTCAAGCTGATATATCGTCTTGATAATTTTTACTCTGAACTCCATTTCTGGCAATTTGGTTATATCCATATCCATTAGTTCTGTGGCAGGGGCCACAGTCTCTGATTCTTTCCTTTTTGGGGGGGGTTCCTCCTCTTAGTCATTCTGATGAGGTGTGGTTGCAGGAATGTACAGAATCCAAATTATTGACCAGGACTCAAGCAAGATGCACCTGTTTTATAGGGACCTTAGGTATATGGTCCTCTTTTTCTTCCAGGCTGCCTTCTGGGGAAAGGGCCTGCTGTGCTGTTACTCAGGCAACCCTGTTTGGGCTGAGTTGTCCTTCCCCTGTTGGGGGGGATGGGCTCAGTGAAAACCGGTTTCGGGGGGCTTTTGTTCTCTGGTGGCTTTCCCTGGCGGCTTTCTGTGCTCTTCTGAGATCAGAGCAGAAGAGACCACATACAAACCTTTGTCTCAGAACAGAGAGATTGCAGTCTGCTCTTCACTGAGCTCTCCAGGCCACAGTGACTCCATTTCTGTCTGTGCTACTAAAAATCTGCAGCATCCTGGGTTGCGTGCCTCACAGCCACTCTCCCAGCCTTCACTCCCATGGCCAGGCACATCTCTACCCTTTGTGCTTCTAAAACCGCCCTCCAACCCCAGCGTGCACTTGTGCCCCTGTAGCTCCAGGTTTCAGTCTGGGGGGCTATCCTAAAGTCCTCCCCCACCCCCGCTACTGGTCTGTGAGTCTGTTTCTGGTCCCCAGCATGGGAGGCTTTTGCCTTCCCAGGGCAAGAGAATGGAGGCTCCCTCCCCCTTCCATTTATCTTCTGATATTTACCCACAGAATCTCAACTCCCCACTTCATACCTCGAGACCAACCACCAGAGATGTTCTGTTTGTAGAGATCCAGATATATCTTCTTCTTCCTCCTTTTTTTTAATTATGTTATGTTAGTCATCATACAGTACATCATTAGTTTTTGATGTAGTGTTCCATGATTCATGTTTGCATTACGTCTCAGGCTGATTTTGTGGGTGTTTAGAGTGGTCTGGTAGATATCCAGCTTGATTCAGGGTACCGATTGAAATAGGGTCCCCTAGTCCTCTGACATCTTCCCCCCTCTATTCAATTAATTGAATTTAAATAAAAAAAGAGCTTGATGCTTAACTGACTGAGCCACCCAGGCACCCCACAAACCTATAATTTTTTATTAGTAAGAGAGTTAATCTTGTTGTCTAGAAAATTAATGTACAGAAGTGAATTTATTTTCTGTACCCAACAAAAATAAAGTATAATTCTTTAAAAGATATAATGCATGATAGCACAAAAATAAAAATACTCAGGAATAAGTTCAATAAATGATATGTAAGATCTTATGGATAAAATTATGAAACTTTTAAAATTTGTAAAAATTAAGGGAGCCTGGCTGGTTCAGGGGGAAGAGCATGCTGACTCCTGATCTCAGGTTCATGATTTCAAGCCTCACATTGGGTGTAGAGATTACATATGTAAAAAACTTTAAAATAAAAAAAATGTTTCTAAAATTTGGCTTTATTAATGGATTAGAATACTCAATGTTATAAAGATTTTAATTGTCTCAAAAAATTAAGTTGACTGTTTATTTCTAAGTCAATCATTAGCAAGGAGAGTGGGATTACACTAAGTAGCTTAGAATAGTATTTTAATGTTGGAATGGATATTGGTGAGTCAACCACATTGACCATAAAAATGCATTATGTTTTCATTACGTATTATTTTGTCTAGTCAAACTCTTCTTTTTGTTTTCTTCCAAGATTTTATTTAAATCCAAGTTAGCAAACATATAGTGTAGTATTGGTTTCAGGAGTAGAATTTAGATTCATCACTTACATATAACACCTAGTGCTCATCACAGTACATGCCCTCCTTAATGCCCCTCACCCATTTAGCTCATTGCCCCCACCCACCTTCCCCAGCTTGTTCTCTATAGGTAAGAGTCTCTTATGGTTTGCCTCCCTCTCTGTTTTTATCTTATTTTATTTTTTTTCCCTTCCCTTATGTTCATCTGTTTTGTTTCTTAAATTCCACATATGAGTAGAATCATGTATTTGTTTTTCTCTGACTGGCTTATTTCACATAACATAATGCATTCTGGTTCCATCCATGTTTTTGGAAATGGCAAGAGTCCATTCTTTTTGATGGCTGAGTAATATTCCATTGTGTGTATATACACACTACCTCTTCTTTATCCATTCATCAGTCAATGGACATTTGGGCTCTTTCCATAATTTGGCTACTGTTGATAGTGCTGCTATAAACACAGGGGTTTGTGTGCCCCTTTGAATCAGCATATTTGTATCCTTTGAATAAATATCCAGTAGTGCAATAGCTGGGTCATAAGGTAGCTCTAGTTTTAACTTTTTGTCGACCTCCATGCTGCTTTCCAGAGTGTTTGCACCAGGTTTCATGCCCACCAACAGTGCAAAATGGTCCCCCTTTCTCTGTATCCTGAACAACATCTCTTGTTTCCTGAGTTGTTAATTTTAGCCATTCTGATGGTCATTTGAAAATATCTTCTCCCATTTCATAGATTGCCTTTTAGTTTTGTTGACTGTTTCTTTGCTGTAAAAAGCTTTTCATCTTGTTGAAGTCCCAATAGTTCGTTTTTGCTTTTGTTTCCCTTGCCTCCAGACACGTCTAGTAAGAAGTTGCTATGGCCCAGGTAAAAGAGTTTACTAGAGCATTAGTCTTCTACTTTTTTTTTGGTATTATACTAGTGTTAATCTGTAAGTAATTATAGCAAGTGGGAAGAGCACAGGATTTGGAGTCAGAAATAAATGCTATATCAATTCCAAGAGTTTTTGGTGCAATCTTTAAGGTTTTCTGTATATAAAGTCATATAATCTGCAAACAGAAAAAATTTACATCTTCTTTTCCAATTTGGATGCTTTTATTTTCATTTCTTGCCTAATTGCTCTGGCAGCAATTTCCAATTCTATGTTGAATAGGAGTGGTAGGAGTAGACACCCTTGTCTTTTTCCTGAGTTTAGCAGGAAAGCTTTCTCCTTTTTAGAAGTATGAGCATGAGCTAAGCTGTGAGTTTTTCATATATGGCCTTTCTTCTATAACCAATTTGTTAAAAATTTTTATTATAAAAAGATGTTACACTTTTCAATTCCTTTTTCTGTGTCTATTGACATGGTCATATAATTTTTATCTTTAATTCTATTAATGTAGTGTATCACATTTATTGATACGTGTATATTGAATCATCTTTGTATCTCAAGGATAAATCCCATTTCATCATGTTGTATGATTTTTTTAATATGATTTTAAATTTGGTTTGCTAGTATTTTGTTGATAATTTTTACATCTATATTAATCAAGAATATCTGCCTACAGTTTTCTTTTAATATCCTTATCTGATTGGTGTAAAGGTGATGTTGGCCTTCTAAAATGAGTTTGAAAATATTTCCCCCCTCACTAACTTTTTGAAAGAGTTTGAGAAGCATTGGCAATAATTATTTTTTAAGTGTTTGGTAGAATTCACCAGTTAAATCATCTGGTCTTGGACTTTTCTTTGTTGGGATATTTTGGATTACTGTTTCAATATCCTTTCTCATTATTCATCTGTTCAAATTTTCTATTTCTTCCTGATTCAGTCTTGGTTTGTTGAATATTTCCAGGAATTTATCCATTTCTTTTAGGTTAACCAATTTCTTGGCATGCAATAGTAATAATAATCTCTTTTGACACTATACATCTGTGGTTTCTCTTTCATTTTCCTCTTCATTTTCTGATTTGATTTATTTTAATCTTTTCCTTTTTTCCTATTCTGACTAAAGGTTTGTCAATTTTGTTTATCTTTTCAAAAATCTAGTTTTTAGTTTTATTGACTTTTGTATTGTTTTCCTGGTCTCTATTTCATGTATTTCTGCTGTGATCTCTCCTATTTCCTTCCTTCTGTTAACTTCGGGCTTTGTTCTTTTTCTAGTTCCTTGAGGCATAAAGTTAACTTATCTTTCTTTTTGAAGTGTAAAGTTAGTTTATTTATCTTTCTTTTTTATTAAGGTAGGTTTTCATCACTAGACACTTCCATCTTGTTGCATTCCGTAAATTTTAGTATGTTGTTTTTCCACTTTCGTTTGTTTCAAGATCTTTTTTTTTAGATTTTATTTATTTATTTATTTATTTATTTATTTATTTATTTATTTATTTGACAGAGAGAGAGAGGGAGAGAGAGAGAGAAAGCACACAAGCAGGGGGAGTGGCAGGCAGAGGAAGAGGTAGAAGCAAGCTCCCCACTGAGCAGGGAGCCCGATGTGGGGATCAATCCCAGGACTCTGGGATCATGACCTGAGCTGAAGGCACACACTTAACCAACTGAGCCACCTAGGCACCCCCAAGATATTTTTTTTAATACGCTGTTGCTTTCTGATTTGTTTCATTTGTTTTTCAGGAGTGTATTCTTGAATTTCTGTACATTTGTGTATTTTCCAATTTTCCTTATTGATTTCTTGGTTCATATTATTGCAGTCAGAAAAGATATTTGGTATGATTTCAAACTACTTACAATTACTAAGGCTTATTCCATGACCTAATATATGATCTATCCTGGAGAATATTTCATGTTTGCTTAAGAAGAATGTGTATTCTACTGCTGTTGGGTAGAATTTTTAGTATATAACTGTTAGGTCTATATCCAGCATTTCCTTATTGATTTTCTTTCTGGATTAATTGTTGAAAGTGGAGTATTGAAATTCCTTACTACTATTATATTTTGTCCACTTCTTACTTCATATCTGTTAGTATTTGCTTAGTGTATTTAGATGCCTCTATGTTGGGTGTGCATACATTTACAATTGTATTCTTTTGATGTATTGACCACTTTATTATCATATAATAACCTTTTTGTCTCTTGTTACAGTTTTTTAGTTGAGGTCTACTTTTTCTGATATAAGTACAGGTACCCATGCTCTCTTGTTTTCCATTTGCATAGAATATCCTCCTTATCCCTTCACTTTCAGCCTATCATGTCCTTAAAGCTGAAGTAAGTTTCTTGAAAATAGCACATAGATAGGTCTTGTTTTTTAATCCATTCATCTACCCTATGTCTTTTGATTGGAGAATCGAGTCCATTTACATTTAAAGTAACTATTGGTAGGTAAAGATTTATTAATGCCAATTTATTAATTGTTTTCTGGCTTTTTAGTGGTTGCCTTGTTCCTTTCTTTCTCTTTTGCTGTCTTTCATTGTGAATTGATTTCCTATAGTTGTATGTTTTGATTCTCTTCCTTTTATCTTTTGTGTATGTACTGTGGTTACTATAAAGCTTGCACAAAATATCTTATAGACATAACTATCTATTTTACATTGATAGCAATATATCTTTGATCACATACAAAACTCTATCCTTTTACTTCTCCTTTTTATGTTTTGATGTTACAATTTACATCTAATTATATTTTGTATCCACTCACAAATTATTATAGTTATAATTATTTTTAATAATTTTTTCTTTCAACCTTTTTATTAGAATTAAGTGATTAAGACACTACTATATTACAGTATTAAAGTATTCTGAATTTGACTATATACTTAACTTTACTAGTATGATTTATATTTTCATACATTTTTATGTTACTAATTAGCATCCTTTTATTTCAGCTTGAAGAACTACTTCCTACATTCCTTATAGGGAAGGTCTATAGGTGATGAACTCCCTCATTTTTTATTTGTGAAATTCTTTATCTTTCCTTCATCCCTGAAAGACAACTTTGCTAGGTAAAGTATTCTTACTTGGCAGGTTTTTTTTTTTTTTCATCCAGCAGTTTGGGTATATTATCTTACTGTCTTCTGGCCTATAAAGTTTCTACTAATGGCTTTATGAAGATTCCCTTATACATGGGAATATTTTTTTTCTCTGCTGCTTTAAAAATTCTTTGTATTTGATTTTACACAGTTTTATTATAATGTGCCCTAGAGAATATCATTTTAGGTTGAAATTTTTAAGTGATCTGTTAGCTTCATGAACTTGGATGTCTAAATCTCTCTGCAGATTTGGAAAGTTCTCAGCAATTTTTTTTTTAAATAAGCTTTCTACTCCTTAATTCCTCTTTCTCTGTCTGAGACTCCAATAATGCATAGATTGCTTCTTTTAATCATATCCCACAATTCATCTAGGATTTCTTCACTCTTCTTCAAGCTTTTTTCTTTGTGCTTCTCTGAATGTATGATTTTAAATGACCTGTCCTCAAGTTTACTGTTTCTTTAATTGGTCAAGTTTGATGTTGAAGTTTTCTATTGAATTCTTTAGTTCAATGTATTCTTCAGCCTTAACATTTCTGTTTTTTTTTTCCCTAATGTTTTGTACTTCTTTGTTGAACATCTTATTTTGTCCATTCATTGTTTTCCTAATTTCATTTAGTTATCTATTTGTGTTTCTTATAGGTCACTGAATTTCTTTAAGAAGATTATTCTGAATTTTTTGTCAGATAGTTTATAAATTTCCATTTTGTTATGGTCAGCCATTGGAGTTTTATTAGTTTTCTTAGGTAGAATAATGTTTCCTTGATTGTTTATGATTCTTATGGCCTTGTGTTGGTACCTGCACAGTTGAGGAAGTAGGCACCTCTTCTAGTCATTACAGACTGGCTTTTGTGAACAACACACTTCTCTGGCCAGCCCATCCAGAGATTTTAGGTGGGTTAACTGGTAATGTTGATAGGCAGACTTGCTGTTGGAGTACTTGGGTGCCTAGGTCAGCATGGGCAACCTGGTACTTAGGCACACAGACCTGGTCCATGGGTTCAGACCTGCAGCCTGGTTCAATGGGGGCAGGCCTGGTGCTTGGGTCTATGGTGATGGGTTTGCCCGTGAGTTTGCATGGGCAGACCTGGATCCCAGTTCCACAGAGGTCAGCCAGGCACCAGAAACCACTGATGTGGGTCTGGCATCTGGGTCTTTGAGAGTCTATCTGGTACTGGGCAGACAAGGAGTCTGTTTTCATAGAAGCTAACCTGGAAGCTTGGCCCTTGGGGCCAAGCCTGAGGATTGGGTCTGTGGGGTCTAATCTCTCGCTAGGGTGGGAAGGGAGCCTGGGTCCATGGGAGCCAGTCTTGAGGCATGACTGGACCCAATTTTTTATATTGATTTTTAAGGGTGTTTTATTTAAATTAGATATTAAAGTATAGTAACATATTTATCCAACATAATGGTTTATATTATTTTTCCCCTCTTATTGTATATTTTGACATGCAGACATTTTAATTTTAGTATTTAAGTATATTTAAACCTATTGTTCTTTTCTGGTCTTTATTTTATGAAATATTCCTTTCCTGTCATCCATGGAAAACTTCCCTGCACCAAGATCAAATCTTTCACCTGCATTTATTTTTCTTTTTGTAGTTTGTTTTTTTTACATACTTTTTTCAGTCAGGAATTTATTTTGGCATATGGTGTGAGAAAATGAGTTAACTTTTTCAATTGTTAACTCATTTCATGAAGACCATTTGTTGACTAATAAATCTTCTACCTGCTTATTTGAAATGGTACCTTTATCAGATGTAAGTACTTAACTATGTTTTGTTTGTTTCTAATCTATTCTGCTGGTCTCCATATCTATTCTTTCACCAGTAAAATATTTTATGAGCTACAGCATACAATAAACCTCTGTTATTTATTTTTTACAACACGGTTTTAATTCTGCTGTTGTAATTTTAATTTCCTTGAGACAGTATATTTTATCTGGCACTGTTTTTAACTATACCTGTCTCTGCATCCTTTAAAAAAAATCCCATTCTTGTGCTTCCTTATGATTTATATCTCATTCTTATATACCATATTAATCCAGTAATAATACCAAATATTTTTCTGAAAAAAATTCTGTTTTTTAAGAAATTACTTTGGTATGATTTTCTGCAGTTCTCAAATGATACTTTACATGAGCTAAAGTATTGTTTAATAGTTTCCAAATTTAGCATTTACCCTTTTTCCATTTTTAAATAAATAAAGCTTATCCAAATTCAATATTTGCTCACTGGCAACACACATTAGAGTGCCCCTATTCCCGCATGCTCTCCATATGAGGATGAATGGAATCACATCTCAGATATGTTGCTGGAAAGTAAATTAATGATATAGAGCCTACTCTAATTTCTGATAACTAGCAAGCTTTCATTTTCTAGTCTACTCAATTGTGATTATTTCCTATCCCTAATGGCTTAACATTTTGGCATTCCAAGCCACCAGTATTCAAAGTGTGACTCCTGGACCAAGAGCATCAACATCACCAGTGGACTTTTTAGAAATGCAAGTGATCAGACTCCATTTCAAACCTAGTACACACAACTACAATCCAGCTTGCTATATCATCTGTGTTCTTTTCATCTCCACCCTGAGCTATAGGTTTTTCTTATAAGAATAACACTTTCCTATTGCACTATTGTACTATAACCCTATACATACACAGCTCGCCAAGGACAAATCCATCACATCTCTTTCCCAGTTGATTCCTGAGAGTTATAGTCTCCAAATAGGTATAGTAGGGAATGTATTGTATTGACGGCGGTATGGAGAGTAGTTTTTGTGCCTTTTCAAGAAATGAGTATCTCCTTAATATTGGTAGTAAAAAAAAAATGCAATCCAGTTTTCTGATTTGTATTGGCTCTGGAAGATATCCTAATGTATTTCTTACCTTATTTCTAGATTTCTTCTGTTTCAAGTATCAAAGCATACATGGGGCATCAACTGTGTTCTTGATTCATTTCCAGAGACTATATTGTTTGTAAATGTACTTTCAAATTATAAAATTGGATTAACTTTTGATCCTAGTTTTGGTGTTATTTTAAATTATTTTCCCCAAAACCCCACTTGTTTTGTTGCTATTGTTGTTTTTGTTTGTTTGCTTGCTTTTTTAAAAATATATTTACTTCTGCAAGGGAAACAAAAGCAAAATTAAACTACCAGGATTATACTCTTTTGTTTTATAGATTATTTTGTGTTAGAGCTTGTGTTTTTGTATTCAGTGTTTGTGCAGATTCCTGAGCCTTACACAAGACTGATACATCTGGATCTCAGTTAAATGAGATTTGGGGATCTACATTTTACCATGATCTACAAATATGTTTTATGTTTATTAAAGTTGAATAAACCCTTGGTCCAGAAGGATTTCATGGAGAAGACCTCAGAATTTTAACACTTTCTGCCTGAAAGAGCATGCTTGTTAATAATGAAGGGTACTTTTTATTTTAGTTTTCCTTTTCACTGTATGCCAGGAAGCTATATGACTGTTAGAGATATGTTTTTTTAATTTTTTTTATGATGTATACTTTTTGTGTTTTGATACCTTCAATAGTTTTATGCTACAGTGATTTACTGAAAGATTAGCTCTGTGTGTCTGTGTGTGTGTGTGTCTCTGTGTGTGTGTGCATGCACATTCACACATGTATATGTTTCCCAAATATTTAAGTAGAAAGAGCAATGGACTAGAATCCAAGAGAATGGGTTTTATTCTGATTGTCCCCTGAAATTTCTCAATTACGGTCTTGGCCTACTTTATTTGCTATCTCTTATGGAATTGATAGGAATGGGAATTGCTAAAATCGCCAAAGAAAAAGGACAGGTCTTAAAAGTTGATAATCATACAGAACATGGTATCTGGAAAAAATGACAACAGAATATATTTGGTGTTAGTATTTGTGCACATGGAGAATCTGGGGCATAGATAAAAGGAGAATGGCAAAGATCTGGTTCCTAAAAATCAGATGGTGACTATGTCTTTGAAAAAAAGGAAGGTGGAAGCCCAATTATCAAAACATGGTTTGAATTAACATAGGACAATTTGATGCTGATTCATCCTGAAATAGAGCTCCCTAAATCTCTTTTGCTTAAATTCAGGATTAGTTCTATATCTTTCAGGTTTCAATAAAGGACCAAGAAATATAAATGATGACTATTGACACAAGACACCTGAAAGAGCACAATAGATTTAAGCTTTCTAGGATAAGGTCTTATTTTGGCCTGCGTTCACCAGAAAGCAGACCTGATACACAAGATTTCCATGCTATTGTTTTGTTACAGAGTCCAGTCTCAGGGAGCAGGAGTGAAGAACAAGAAGAGAAAATCAGGGAAAGAAAAAGAGCTAATATGAATAGGTGTTATTGAGCAGGCTACCGTTAAATGTGATTTGATTGCCTGATTCTTGGAATTGATAACCTGTGCCTCCCTATGTTATACAGACTATGTATAGATTATCCCTGGAGGGCAAGGGTGTGGGAAAAAAGCAGAAGGAATAATTTGTTTACTTGCTTCTCACATTGGTCAAAGAGTCATTCATGGGGCTTTAGTTCCTCTATATTTCTAAGTTCCCCAAACATGATCAAAGACACTGATCACGTGAGAGTGTTTATGGCAATGTTAACAGGAAATCCTGGAGCATGAGGCAAGAGGCATGCTATGAGGGCAGGACACCAGGGACTCAGATCACACCTGTAAAAAAAATGGTGAGAGCCAAGGTGACTCTAACTTATAGTCCAAATTGGAATACTTATGAGAGTGAAGGGGAGCAATGTTAATAATTAAAATGAGACAATAGGTTTACAAACTCTTCCAGTCAAACTGTGATACATGGTCATATAATCAGATCCTAAGCAGAGGTGGAAAAAGACAAAAGAGAGAGAGAGGGTCATAGTGATTATAAAACATATCTGAGACAGTTTCTCTCATTCATAAATATGAAAAATTTTATGTGATTAATTAGAGGGTTTTCTTTGTTTTTTTAGCAACTTTTTTTTCTGAACAAAGTCTTAAGCAGAAACCAACTATGTGGAACAAATTAAATGAGAGCTGCTTTTATTGAAGTAAAAAAAAAATAGGACTCAAAGTCTTGCCTGTTTAATTCCTCACAACAATCTACCCCTGCTATGGAGAAATCTTTAGAGCAACTTGTTTTACGGAAATATGTGAGCTACAACTGTGAGATGAGTAAATGATTTTAAGGAAGAAGTAGATGCAGCTAATTTTAGTGATATATATAAATAAACTAATATATTAAAAATATTAGCTTCAATATGTTATCAGTATAAAATGATTGATGAGATATTTACATATTTGAAATAAATATTCAAAATATAATGTGTATTTTACAATTATAGCATATCTAATTTTGGACTACTAATATTTCAACTGCTTATTAGCCATCTGTGGCCAGTGCTGATCTTGTTGGATAGCAGCACAAGTGCATGAGAGCATGGTTTGAAACCTTTCACTATAAAAGTATGCTTTACCAAGGACTCATTTCCTCCCAATGTACCACTATCCATGAAAAACGGTTTTGTTTTATTTATATTTTTAAAGATTATTTATTTATTTATTTGACAGAGAGAGAGAGACAGCCAGCAAGAGAGGGAACACAAGCAGGGGGAGTGGGAGAGGAAGAAGCAGGCTCCCAGTGGAGCAGGTAGCCTAAAGCGGGGCTCGATTCCAGGACCCTGGGATCATGTCCTGAGCTGAAGGCAGATGCTTAACAACTGAGCCATCCAGAGGCCCCTGAAAAAAGGTTTTAAGTTTTGTTTATTAATTCCAAACATACATGGAGAAAAATATAGGGGAGAAAAAAGTTAATTTTTTCACTAAGTCCACTTTTGTATTTGTGAAGAATTGACCATTTTGACCTTCTTTATTTTTTATTATGATATGTTAGCCACCATACAGTACATCATTAGTTTTTGATGTAGTGTTCCATGATTCATTGCTTGTGTATAACACCCAGCGCTCTATGCAATACATGCTCTCCTTAATACCCTTCCCCGGGCTAGCCCATCCCCCCACCTCCCTCCCCTCTAAAACCCTCAGTTGGTTTCCCAGAGTCCACAGTCTCTAGTGGTTCATTCCCCCTTCTGTTTTCCCTTCCTTCTTCTAACAATCGCCCTACTCTTCCTTATGTTCCACAAGCCAGTGAAACCATATGATAATTGTCTTTCTCTGCTTGACTTATTTCACTTAGCATAATCTCCTCCAGTCCCATCCATGTTGATGCAAATGTTGGGTAATCATTCTTTCTGATGGCTGAGTAATATTCCATTGTATACATGGATCACATCTTCTTTATCCATTCGTCTGTGAAAGGGCATCTCGGCTACTTCCACAGTTTGGCTATTGAGAATGCTGCTATGAACATTGGGGTGCATATGGCCCTTCTCTTCACTACTTCTGTATATTTGGGGTAAATACCCAGTAGTGCAATTGCTGAATCAAGGATAGCTCTATTTTTAACTTTTTAAGGGACCTCCACACTGTTTTCCAGAGTGGCTGTACCAACTTGCATTCCCACCAACAATTTAAGAGGGATCCCCTTTCTCCACATCCTCTCCAACATTTGTTGTTTCTTGCCTTGTCAGTTTTTGCCACTTTAACTTGTGTAAGGTGGTATCTCAATGTGGTTTTGATGTGAATTTCCCTGATGGCTAATTAAGTTGAACCTTTTTCATTGTGTCCATTAGCCATTTGTATGTCTTCATTGGAAAAGAGTCTGTTCATATCTTCTGCCCATTGTTTGATTTGATTGTTTCTTGGGTATTGAGTTTGAGAAGTTCTTTATAGATCTTGGATACCAGCCTTTTATCTGTAGTGTCATTTGCAAATATCTTCTCCCATTCCGTGGGTTGCCTCTTTGTTTTGTTGACTGTTTCCTTTGCTGTGCAGAAGCTTTTTATCTTGATGAAGTCCCAAAAGTTCATATTTGTTTTTGTTTCTCTTGCCTTTGGAGACGTGTCGTGAAAGAAGTTGCTGTGGCCGATGTCTAAGAGGTTACTGCCTATGTTTTCCCCTATGATTTTGATGGATTCTTGCCTCACATCAAGATCTTTCATCCATTTAGAGTTTTCTTTGTGTATGGTGTGAGAGAGTGGTCAAGTTTCATTCTTTTGCATGTAGCTGTCCAATTTTCCCAGCACCATTTATCAAAGAGACTTTTTTTCCACTGGATATTTTTTCCTGCTTTGTGAAAGATGAGTTGACCATAGAGTTGAGGTCCATTTTTGGAGTCTGTGTTCTGTTCCGTTGATCTATATGTCTGTTTTTGTGCCAATACTGTGCTGTCTTGGTGATCACAGCTTTGTAGTATAGCTTGAAATCCAGCAACGTGATGCCTCCAGCTTTGTTTTTCTTTGTCAACATTTCCTTTGTGATTCAGAGTCTTTACTGGTTCCACACAAATTTTAGAATTGTTTGTTCCAGCACTTGGAAAAATGTCATTGGTATTTTGATTGGGATAGCGTTGAAAGTGTAGTTTGCTCTGGGTAGCATAGACATTTTTACTATGTTTATTCTTCCAATCCATGAGCAAGGAATATTTTTCCACCTTTTTGTGTCTTTTTCAATGTCTTTCATCAGTGTTCTGTAGTTTCTTTCTTTCTTTTTTTTTAAGATTTTATTTATTCATTCGACAGAGATAGAGACAGCCAACAAGAGAGGGAACACAAGCAGGGGGAGTGGGAGAGGAAGAAGCAGGCTCATAGCGGAGGAGCCTGATGTGGGGCTCGATCCCATAACGCTGGGATCACGCCCTGAGCCGAAGGCAGATGCTTAACCGCTGGGCCCCCCAGGCGCCCCCCAGTGTTCTGTAGTTTCTGGGGTATAAATCCTTTACCTCTCTGGTTAAGTTTATTCCGAGATATCTTACGGTTTTTGGTACTATTGTAAATGGAATTGATTCCCTAATTTCTCTTTCTTCATTCTTGTTGTTTGTGTAGAGAAATGCAACTGATCTCTGAGCATTGGTTTTGTATCCTGACACATTACTGAATTGTTGTATGAGTTCTAGTAATTTGGGGGTGGAGTCCTTTGGGTTTTCCCCTAAAGTATCATGTCATCTGAAAAGAGAGACAGTTTGACTTCTTTTTTGTCAATTTGAATACTTTTCATTCTTTTTTGTTGTCTGATTGCTTTTGGTAGGACTTCTACTACTGTGCTGAACAATAATGATGAGTGTGGGCATCCTTGTTGTGTTCCTGATCTTAAGAGAAAGGCTCTCAGATTTTCCCTGTTGAGAATGATATTCGCTGTGGCTTTTTCATAGATGGTTTTTGTGAAATTGAGGAATGTTCCCTCTATCCCTACACTCTGAAGGGTTTTAATTAGGGAAGGATGCTGTATTTTGACAAATGCTTTTTCTGCATCAATTGAGAGGATCATATGGTTCTTATCTTGTCTTATTAATGCGTTCTATCACAGTGATTGATTTGCAAATGTCCAAACACCCTTGCATCCCAGGGATGAATCCCACTTTGTCTTGATGGATAATTCTTTTAATGTACTGTTGGATCCTATTAGCTAGGATCTTGTTGAGAATTTTGGCATCCATATTCATCAGGGATATCGGTCTGTAATTATCCTTTTGATGAGGCCTTTGCCTGGCTTTGGGATCAAGGTAATACTGGCCTCATAGGATGAGTTTGGTAGTTTTCCTTCTTTTTCTATTTTTGAAACAGCTTCTGGAGAATGGGTATTATTTCTTTGAATGTTTGGTAGAATTCCCCAAGGAATCCGTCAGGCCCTGGACTCTTGTTTTCGGGAGGTTTTTGACCACTGCTTCAATCTCTTCACTGATAATCAGTCTATTTAGATAATCAATTTCTTCCTGTTTCAGTCTTGGTAGTTTATAGGTTTCCAGAAAGGCACCCATTTCTTCCAGGTTGTTAAATTTATTGGCACATAGTTGTTGATGATATTTTCTAATGATTGTTTCTATTTCCTTGGTGTTAGTCGTGATCTCTCCCCTTTCATTCATAATTTTATTAATTTGAGTCCTTTCTCTATTCTTTTGAATAAGTCTGGCCAGTGGCTTATCAATCTTATTAATTCTTTCAAGGAACCAGCTTCTAGGTTTGTTGATCTGTTCCACTGTATTTCTGGTTTCTAATTTATTGACCTCTGCTCTAATCTTAATCAGTCGTCTTCTTGTGCATGGCTTAGACCTCTTCTTTTGTTCCATCTCTAGCTGTTTAAGGTTTGAGTATAAAGACTGCATTTTAGATTTTTCTGTTCTTTTGAGTGAGGCTTGGATGGCTATGTATTTCCCCCTTAGGACCTCCTTTGCAGTGTTCCATAGGTTTTGGACCGATGTGTTTTCGTTCTCATTGGTTTCCATAAATTGCTTAAGTTCTTCTTTAATTTCCTGGTTTACCCAAACATTCTTAAGCAGGGTGGTCCTTATTTTCCAAGTGTTTGAGTTTCTTCTAATTTTTTTCTTGTGATTGAGTGCCAGTTTCACCCTTTAAGAATGATATAGTGTCCTTCAGTATCTCTAACTACAGTCTTTAGCTTAACATCTAATTTGTCTGATATGAGAATTGCTACCTCAGCTTTCTTTTGAGGGCCATTGGCATGGGAAATGGTTCTCCATCCCTTCACTTTCAGTCTGGATGTATCTTTAGGTTCAAAATGAGTCTTTTGTAGACAGCATATGGATGGGTCATGCCTTTTTATCCAACCTGCAACCCTGTGGCATTATGGGAGCATTTAGGCCATTCACATTGAGAGTGATTATTGAGAGATATGATTTTAATGTTGTTGTGTTGCCTGTGAAGTCCTTGTTTCTATAGATTGTTTCTGTAAATTTCTGTTCTGTATCACTCTTGGGTTTTTTTTTACTTTTATAGAACCACCCTTAATATTTCTTGTAGGGCCGGCTTAATGGTCACATTTTCTTTCAGTTTCTGCCAGTCTTGGAAGGTCCTTGTCTCTCTATACATTCTGAATGACAGCCTTGTTGGTTATAGTATCCTTGGCTGCATGTTCTTCTCACTTAGTTCTCTGAATATGTTGCCAGTCCTTTCTGGCTTGCCAGGTCTCTGTAGACAGGTCTGACATTATTGTGATGTTCCTCCCTTTGTACGTAAGGAATCTCTTTCCCCTCACCAGTCTCAAAATTGTTTCCTTGGGTCTAAGATTTGCAAATTGTACTATTATATGTTGCGGTGTTGGCCTGTTCTCATTGATCTTGGGAGAGGTCCTCTCTGCCTCTTGGACATGAATGCTTGCTTCCTTCACCAGATTAGGAACATTCTCAGCTACAATTTGTTGAAACATCTCTTCTAGACCTCTCTCTTTCTCCACCCCTTTGGTGATCCTAATAATTCTGACATTGGAACATTTCATTGAGTCAGTAATCTCCCATAGCTTTTTTTTTTTCATGAAAATGGAGTTTCTTTTCCCATGTTACTTCTCTTTCATTCTTTTCTATCATCTCATCCTCCAACTCACTAATTCGTTTTTCTGCTTCATTTACCCTGGCTGTCAGAGCATCCAGTTTAGACTGAATTTAAATCATAGAATTCTTTTTTTTTAGATTTAATTTATTTATTTGACAGAGAGAGATAGCCAGTGAGAGAGGGAACACAAGCAGGGGGGTGGGAGAGGAAGAAGCAGGCTCCTAGCGGAGAAGTCTGATGTGGGGCTCGATCCCAGAATGCTGGGATCACGCCCTCAGCCAAAGGCAGACGTTTAACGACTGCGCCACCCAGGCACCCCAGAATCATAGAATTCTTAATTTCCACCAGATTCATTCTCATTTCAGCCCTTAGAGATTTTATATTTATGTTAATATTTTTCTCAAGCCTATACATCATCTTGATAATTGTTACTCTGAACTCCATTTCTGACAATTTGGTTATATCCATATCCATTAGTTCTATGGCAGAGGCCACAGTCTCTGTTTCTTTTTCTTGTTGGGGGTTCCCCCTCCTTGTCATTCTGATGAGGTGTGGTTGGGGGGATGTACAGATCCCATATTATTGACAAGGACCCAAGCAAGATGCACCTGTTTTATAGGGACCTTAGGGATGTGGGCTTCTTGTTCTTTCAGCCTGCCTTTTGGGGGAGGGGCCTGTCACTCTGATACTCAGGCAACCCTCTTTGGGCAGAGTTGCCCTGCCCCCTGTGGGGGGTGTGTGCTCAGTGAGAGCTGTTTTTTGGGGCCTTTAGTTCTCTGGTGGCTTTCCCTGGTGGCTTTCTGTGTCTCTTCTGAGAGTCAGAGCAGCAGTGACCATATCCATACCTATGTCTCAGAACAGAGAGACTGCAGTCCGCTCTTCACTGAGCTCTCCAGGCCATACCAACTCTGTTTCTGTCAGTGCTGCTAAAAACTGCAGCATCCTGGGTTGTGTGCCCCATAGCCGCTTTTCCAGTCCTTGCTCCCAGGGCCAGCTCATCTCTACCCTTTGTGCTTCTAAAACCACCAGACGCCTGTTTCACTTGTGCGTTCCTGAGCTCCATGTTTCTGTCTGGTTTTCCTGCTGCTACCGGTCTGTGAGTGTGGCCCGCTCCCCAGCTTGGGAGACTTCTGCCTTCCCAGCACACGAGTGCAGCGGTTCCCTCCCCCTTCCATTTATCTTCTGATATCTGCCCGCAGACTCTCAGTTCCTCAATTCATACCTCGAGACCAAGTGCCGGAGATGTTCTGTTTGTAGAGATCCAGATGTATCTTCTTACATCTAAGGCTGATTTCATGGGTGTTTAAAATGGTCTGGTAAGTATCCAGCTCGATTCAGGGGACCTGTTGAAATACAGTCCCTTACTCCTCCAACATCTTTCCCCCAGTCTCCATTTTGACCTTCTTACCCTCTGAGATTCTCAATGGAACAAAAAGATGTATTTCTTTAATGAAATCAAATAGTCTTTAATTTTAATACTATTTAAATAATGTGATACAGCACTGATTATCACCTCAATCTGATTGAGTCAAATCCTTTCAGTATGATATTTCTAACTCTTAAAGTTTCAGTGCATTAATGGGTTGTATTTTTTATGACTGTTTTAAAAATCCATAGGAAATCCACAGTTTCTGAGGTGGAGGGTGAAGGAAGAAAATATATAAAGGTGGTCAGAAGGTACAAACTTCCAAGTTATAAGATAAATAAGTAATAGTGATGTATAACATGATGACTATAGTTAATGCTGCTCTGTGATATAGGAACATTGTAAGAGAGTAAATTCAAAGAGTTCTCATCACAAGGGGAAAAAACAAACTTTCTTTTGTCTATATGAGATGATGGGTGTTAACTAAGATTTTTGTGGTGATCTTTTCACAATATATATGTCAAATCCTAGTAATGTACACCTTAAACTTATGTCAATTATATCTTAATGAAGTAAAAAAAGAAATCCACATTTTCACTTTCCACAAGTGCTTGGTGAAAGTTGAAATATCTCACATAGTGAGGGAAACAAAAAAGAAAAATCAAAGAGAAGTCTTCCCTTTTGAATTTTTATTCACTTAACTTTTAAATGGCAAGCTCTAGTCTATTCTGTTTATTCTTAAGAGGGCTTCAATTCCAGTTGTTTTACTAATGATAAGGATAAGTTGCTCTAGACCAGTGATTTCCAACTTTTTAAACTCCAGGAACACTTCATAGAAATGAAATCTTATATGTATAATATGTTCAACAAATAAAAGAAAATCTTTTTGGGAAGAGTCATGGAGCCTCACTTTCTGCTTTCATTTTCCTCTTTGAGGACACTGTGCATAATCCTAGGTTTTCCTGAGCACCGTTTGGCAAACACTATTTTAAACCATGAACATTTTCTGACCCATGGCTTTTAAAATCAATAGCATCCATTTTCCAGGCAGTTGATATAAATTATATTTAGAGAATCAGCCTATGAATATAGTATATGTGAATCCAAATTGTGTGGCTCAAAGATGGGACAAACTGCCTTGGTCACATTAATAACTTTCTCTACTCAGTTCCATTCCATTCAATCCAAAAATGTTTTATTGGATGCATGCATGTTCAGTAAACTGTATGAGGTAGTAAAAAATACAAATGAATTAGACAAGGTCCTTGTCTTCAAAGAGAGTATCATCTTCTGAATAGTTTAGTAACTGACTACATAGCTATTTAATAAGTAATGGATAATCTAAATAGTCATTCATTCAACAAATATCCACTGATGCTTAGTATACTATAGAAAATGCACTGCGTGGGGCTGGGAAAGAGAGAATGGAGAATTGAATAAGAGCATTTTCATCTTCAAAGAACCCATTTAAAGAAAGAGAGAAAAACCTACAGCTTGGTACTGATTCATGCCTTAGGTAATTGCTATTATTGTGTAAAATATAAGTATATTTAAAATATGTGTTATATATTTTTTATAAATATATATATTTTATATCCTTGGCATTGTTTAGTCTTATGCTCTGGAAGCAACAATCGCCTATTACTGTATTTTTTTGTATTATTAGTAGAAGCAATGATTTTTTTATATATATAACTGTGGAAAGGTATAGAGCCTCCAATATAAAGATTTTGTTGTTGACATATTAATGGTCCAAGTTTAATGAGTGTAGTTAACACTTCCCTTAATCAGTTTTCACATTTCAGCTATGTGTTTTCCAGGAATCAAAATAAACCAAATAGCCCATTGAATAGTGAAAAAAACACATGAACTTCATCTAAAATACCTCTTTCAAGCCATCATGAGACAACCAATTGACCTAGCATTATTTTTTAAAGTATGTTTGCTAATTTAATGATTGTTGTTAACTGCTTTGTTACTGCTGATACTGTAGTATATTTGAACCTGCAGCTAAAGATAAGGTATATTAGAAGAGGTTGATAGACCAAGCAATAAAAAGGGAGGAGATAGAAGTAGCAGAATGAACAATTATAGAATTCTGTGTTGCATATTCTTATGTGATAGCAAACATTCCTCAGCAGCTAAGTAACTCCAGACAGGCATAAAGGATCAACAAAAAAGCATAAAAATTGAACCCCATAGGTTGATCTGCCTTGTATAAGAGTAGTTCCTTTACCCAAATAGAGTACTAACTAATGGCACATTTCACTGTGTCTGGGAAAAATATGGAGGGGAATCCAGAGCCCTTTACCTACTGAAAGGGCCTTCCCTGATTCTCCCACACATCTTACAGAAAGAAATAGGTTCACTGGGGCTGGACTAGGCACTTCAAAGAATCCCCAACTCCTCTGTTACATCTTTCAGAATGAACGACATCTGGCAGTTGCAGCTAACATTAAGATATAATTTAGGACGGTATGAACAGACACTTTTCCAATGAAGACATACAAATGGCTAACCGACACATGAAAACATGTTCAAAATCATTAGCCATCAGGGAAATTCAAATCAAAACCACACTAAGATACCACCTTACGCCAGTTAGAATGGCAAAAATAGACAAGGCAAGAAACAACAATTGTTGGAGAGGATGTGGAGAAAGGGGATCCCTCCTACATTGTTGGTGGGAATGCAAGTTGGTACAGCCACTCAGGAAAACAGTGTGGAGATCCCTTATAAAGTTAAAAATTGAGCTACCCTATGATCCAGCCATTGCACTACTGGGTATTTACCCCAAAGATACAGATGTAGTGAAGAGAAGGGCCATATGCACCTCAGTGTTCATAGCAGCATTGTCCACAATAGCTAAATCTTGGAAGGAGCCGAGATGCCCTTCAACAGATGACTGGATTAAGAAGATGTGGTCCATATATACAATGGAATATTAGCTATCAAAAAGAATGAATTCTCAACATTTGCTGCAACATGGACGGCACTGGAGAAGATAATGCTAAGTGAAATAAGTCAAGCAGAGAAAGACAATTATCATATGATTTCTCTCATCTATGGAACATAAGAACTAGGAAGATCGGTAGGAGAAGAAAGGGATAAAGAAAGGGGGGTAATCAGAAGGGGGAATGAAGCATGAGAGACTATGGACTCTGAGAAACAAACTGAGGGCTTCAGAGGGGAGAGGGGTGGGGGAATGGGATAGGCTGGTGATGGGTAGTAAGGAGGGCATGTATTGCATAGTACACTGGGTGTTATACGCAACTAATGAATCATGGAACTTTACATCAAAAATTAAAAAAATAAAATTAAAAAAAGATATAATTTAGGATGGAAATGGGAGAATGCCTAAATGCATGGTTTGATAAATTGTTATCCAACAATGTGTAGGAATGAAGTGTTTTGAAAAATTAAAAAGTCTATTTAGTAGATATTTATCATGTATCATGCATATATCACTATTATTCATAGAATTACAATACAAATAAAATAGATTTAACACAAACTATGTGCTGGGCATAATTTATTCTTCCTTTGTTGACTGAGGGAACACTTCAGTATAGTGTATAACTTTCAGTCTATAATTATGAATATAAGTTCTCCCAGTAAATAGAGCATTCCAGTTGGATTTTCTGTATTTAGACAATTGTATTTGGTTTATGAGACATAGCCAAATGAATAGGAACAAGATTTATTGAGCATAATCCATCATAATTTGTCATCTGTATACTGAATATCTGTCCTCATTGCTCTGAAACAATGAAAAGATAATTTATATCAAACTGAATAAGTATACGTGTATTCCTTAGTGAATTAAAATTTAAACATTTCATCATTTATATTTAATTCTAAAATATTGTAATAATAATATATTTTCATTCTACTATTGACCTCACACACAAGGAGACTGTTTGCCAGTATTATGATTCACTATGCATAAAACTCAGAAGGCTGTTGTAAAATCTTTAAATCACAAATCATCATGGATAAAAATGAATAGTAGAACCAAAATGCAAGGTTATAAAAGCACTATCAACAAGTAAATGTCATGAAAATATAAATTATTTTTCACTGAGCAGGGTAACAACACGAATAAGAGAACATGTTATAAATAACTTGTTATGATAAATTCAGTACAATAAAACAATTCATTGAAAGCTTGTGATAAAATATTCAGTGTACAACATACATAAATATACCTTAGCACTGTTTAAAAGAACCCTTTACTTTAACAAGTCACGTAAATTGCCAACAGCAATTTAAATGACTATAAGGAAAACTGAGTTTGATACTTATCCTTTTATCATGATCCTTTTTAACTCAAAGGAAGCTTTGAGTTAGGAAGCTTTACATTTTAAAGTTATATGAAATGTTTGGAAGTCCCCAATGTATTCCTGAATCTGATACTTAAGTTTACTTTAGCTAATCAATCATTCAATGTGATATACCACATTAATAAAAGAAAGGATAATAAGCATATGATTCTCTCAACAGATGCCGAAAAAGCATTTGACAAAATACAGCATCCTTTTTTGATAAGAACCCTCAAGAAAGTAAGAATAGAAAGAACATACCTCAACATCATAAAGGCCATATACAATAGACCCACAGCTAATATCATCCTCAATGGGGAAAAACTGAGAGCTTTTCCCCTAAGGTCAGAAAAATGACAAGGATGTCCACTCTCACCACTATTGTTCAATATAGTATTAGAAGTCCTAGATTCAGGGGTGCCTGGGTAGCGCAGTCGTTAAGCGTCTGCCTTCGGCTCAGGGCGTGATCCCGGCATTCTGGGATCGAGTCCCACATCGGGCTCCTGTGCTGGGAGTCTGCTTCTTCCTCTCCCACTCCCCTGCTCTGTTCCCTCTCTCGCTGGCTATCTCTCTGTCAAATAAATAAATAAAATCTTAAAAAAAAAAAGAAGTCCTAGATTCAGTAAACAGACAACAAAATGAGATAAAAGGCATCCAAATTGGCAAGGAAGAAGTCAAACTTTCACTATTTGCAGATGACATGATACTCTATCTAGAAAACCCAAAATATTTCACAAAAAAATCACCAGAATTGATACATGAATTCAGCAATGTTGCAAGATATAAAATCAACGTACAGAACTCTGTTGCATTTCTGTATACCAATAACGAAGCAGCAAAAAAAGAAATCAAGGAATCAATCCCATTTATAATTGCACCAAAACACTTAAGATACCTAAGAATAAACCTAACCAAAGAGGTAGAAAATCTGTACACTGAAAACTGTAGAACACCTATGAAAGAAATTGAAGAAGACACAAAGAAATGGAAAAACATTTCAGGCTCATGGATTGAAGGAACAATTATTGCTAAAATGTCTATATTACCCAAGGCAATCTACATATTCAATGCAATCCCTACCAAAAAACACCAGCATTTTTCACAGAACTAGAACAATCCTAAAATTTGTATGGAACCAGAAAAGACCCCAAATAGCCAGAGGAATGTTGAAAAAGAAAGCCAAAGTGGGAGGCATCACAATCCCAGACTTCAGGCTGTATTACAAACATGTAATCATCAAGACAGTGTGGTACTGGCACAAAAACAGACACATAGATTAATGGAACAAAATAGAGAACCCAGAAATTAACCCACAACTCTATGGTCAGTCAACTAATCTTCGATAAAGCAGGAAAGAATATCCAAAGGAAAAAAGTCTCTTCAACAAATGGTGTTGGGAAAAATTGGACAGCCACATACAGAAGAATGAAACTGGACCACTTTCTTACACTATACACAACAATAAACTCAAACTGGATGAAAGACCTAAATGTGAGACAGGAAACCATCAAAATTCTGGGGGAGAAAATAGACAACAACCTCTTTGACCTCAGCTGCAGCACCTTCCTAATAGACATGTCTCCAGAGGCAAGGGAAACAAAAGCAAAAATGAACTATTGAGACTTCATCAAGGCGAAAAGCTTCTGCGCAGTGAAGGAAACAGTCAACAAAACTAAAAGGCAACCAATAAAAGGCAAGAAGATATTTGCAAGTTATATATAGGATAAAGGGCTAGTATCCAGAATCTATAAAGAACTCATCAAAATCAACACCCCAAAAATAAATAATCCAGTTAAGAAATGGGCAGAAGGTGTAAACAGATTTATCCAAGGAAGACATACAAATGGCTAACAAACGCATGGAAAAATGCTTAATATGACTCATCACCAGGGAAATACACATCAAAACCACAATGAGGTATCACTTCACACCAGTCAGAATGGCTAAGATTAACTCGGGAAACAACGGATGTTGGTGAGAATGCAGAGAAAGGGGAATATGTTTGCACTGTTGGTGGGAATACAAGCTGGTGCAGCCACTCTGAAAAACAGTATGGAGCTTCGTCAAAAAGTTGAAAATAGAACCACCCTATGACCCAGCTATTGTACTGCTGGGTATTTATCCAAAGTATATAAAAATGCTATTCAAAGGGGCACATGCACCCAATGTTTATAGCAGCACTATCAACAATAGGCAAGTTATGGAAAGAGCCCAAAAGTCCATCAACTGATGAATGGATAAGAGGTGGGGTGTGTACACACACACACACACACACACACACACACACACACACACACACACCGGAATATTACTCAACCATCAAAAAGAATGAAATCTTGCCATTTGCAACAATGTGGATGGAACTACAGTGTATTATGCTAGGTGAAATAAATCAGTCAAAGAAAGACAAACATCATATGATTTTACTAATTTGTGGAATTTAAGAAATAAAGCAGATGATCATGTAGGAAGGAAGAAAAAGAGAGGAAAGCAAACCATAAGAGACTCTTAAAGATAGAGAACAAACAGGGTTGCTAGAGGGGAGGTGGGTGGGGGATGGGCTAAATGGGTGATGGGCAGTAAGGAGGCCATTTGTTGGGATGAGCACTGGGTGTTATATTTAAGTGATGAATCACTAAATTTTACTCCTGAAACCAATACTATACTATATATTAACTCAATTGAAATTAATTTAAAAAAAAACTTGAATGATTTAAAAAAAGGATTACTTTGGCTATGATGGTCCTTATGATAAACAGTAGTACTTCAAAAACCATAGCTTCCATGACATTTTCTTTTGTTTGGGGAGAACCTAAAAGGTGCAATAAAAACTTCAACTTCATTATCTGAGTTCTTTAATTTGTTAATTTGTTTAGATGAGTATTAAAACCGATGTCTGCAAGTATGTACATCAGTACTTGGATGATATAGGCCAGTGTTTCTCGCCTGACCTTATCATAAAAATCACCTGGGAGTTTAAAAATGCAGACTTCCCAGCCCCACCTCAAACCTACTCAATCCAAATACCTAGGTAAGGACCCCAATGCAAATTTGAGACACTGCTAAAAATAATTGCCTAAACATTTGCTTTGTTTTTTAGATTCCACATGTAAGTGAAACCCTATGATATTTGTCTTTTTCTGTCTGACTTATTTTTTTACTTATAATACCCTCTAGGTCCATCCATGTTGTTGCAAAGTGCAAGAGCTCATACTTTTTTATGACTGAGCAACATTTCACTATATATTTATATCTATATCATCTATATCTATATATAGAGAGATGATAGAGGTAGATAGATAATAGAGATAGATAGATATGAATATAGATAAAGAGCTATATAGAGATATATATAGAGAGATAATGCCACATTTTCTTCATCCAACCTTTATTTTGAATATCTGGGCTTCCCCCTAAAGGAGGAAGTAGTTTCCTTGAAGTTAATTCAACAAACAATTTAATATATGTTTATTGAGTGTTCATTCAATAGACCATATAGCATAGTGGTTCTTAATGTTTCACAGACCCTGGAAGTAGACTACCTGGATACAAAATTCTGGCTTTGCAACTTACAAGCTGTTTGACCTTGCATGTGTTACTTAAACTTTAGTTTTCTCCTCTATAAAATAAGGATCACAATTTATATACTTCATAATGTGAGGATTAAATATGTCTTTATGTGTAAGAAATCAACATCTGTCACAAAAATGTTAAATAGAAACTAACCACTAATTTATTGACTACTACTATGACTACTACTAATATAAGGCATATGCTATAGTTTTGTTGGGGGTGTAGTTAAAAATGAATAGGAGCTCTTTAGTAACTCATAATTTAGTACAGGATACAGGTAAATAGGTATATTAGTTATCTTTTGCTGTCATAACAAATGACTACAAATTTAACAACTTTAAATTTATTTTCTTACAGTTTCCATGAATCAGAAGTCCAGGTAAAATGTGATTTAGCTAGGTTGTCTGCTTAGGTTCTCACAAAGTCAAGGACCCGATTGGGCTTTTATCCATAAACTCTGAGAAAGAACCTTACTTTCAGGCTTATTCAGGTTACTGGCAAAAATCATTTCCTTGAGACTGTAGCAACAAGGTGCTAGCTGTCTGCTGGGGACTACTTTTCTCATTCTAGGAGCTGGCTATATTTCTTCTCGTTGTGGCCCTTTCTATCTGCAAACTAGCAGTGATGCCATTATATTAGACCCACACTGATAATCCAGGATAATCTACCTATTTTAAGGTCAGTTGATTAATAACATTATATCTGCAAAGTCCCCTTTCTTATTATAACTTAACATATACAGAGGAGTAACACCAGGCAGTGGAAATTACGGTGGCCAAAATTCTGCCTACCTCAGTGAGTAATTATAATACATAATATTTAGTCTAAAGGCACAGAATTTTTTATTGAAAGCATTAAATTAAAATCCCACTTCCATCATGCTTGGTAGTGATCTAAGTGTTAGTTTTCCTCATCTGTACTGAGGCATTGGGAATACACCAATCTCCATGACTCTTAATATCATTGAGATAATATATGCAGTCTTTGTAAACCTAAAAACTACTTAAATGTTAGTCAATTTGATCGAGTTATGTACAAGTTCAATGAAAACAGAAAAGAGTGCTTAATTCTGTCTGGAAGAGCAAAGGAACACTTTATAAGAAGAAATATCATTTAAGTCAGATGATAAAGAAAGTATAGGTATAGAAGGCTACCTGTTTTATAACAGCCACTAACATATTTAAAATATATTAATATGCAACTAATGAATCGTTGAACACTACATCAAAAACTAATGATGTAATATATGCTGGCTAATTGAACATAAAAAAAGTAAAAAAAGAATCAAAAAAACATATTAAATGCCAGAGGTTGTGCTAGTGCTAAATAATCTTATGTGCTAAACATGCTAAATGATCATTGAATTCTACTAACCCTAGAAGGTACATAGGTAGGTTTTATTAACTCCACTGTATAACATGAAGTTGGTTTTGATCAATAATCTTCAAGGAGGGAGTAGGGGTGCATGTTGGAATCACTTGGGACACTTTCAAACAACTGTGCAAAAAATATATCTGGAGATGCCCACAAAATTTTTAAACTGTTTACACCCTCTTGAAAAGAATTAGGGTAGGAACTTGAGATGCTTGTTCTCTTTTCACTCTGTGGCAAACACTCTCCCCAATAGCCATTCTTCCCTTCTTCAATAATACTATCCCATATTTTTAGCTGGACACATAGCTGTCCAGAATAAAAATTCCATTTCTCAGCCTCCTTGAAGCTAGATTTGGCCATGGGACTGAATCTTGTATACCTATGTGATGTAAGCAGAAAGGTTTTGTGTGATGTAATAGTTTGTTAGGGCTGCCATAACAAAGTACCACAAACTGAGTAGATTAAATGACGAAAATTTATGGTCTCACAATTCTGGTAGCTAGAAGCCCAAAGTCAAAGCGTCAGCAGGGTTGGGCCTTCTGAAGGTTGTGAGAGAAGTATATGTTCCAAGCCCCTCTCCTTGGCTTGGAGATGGCCATGTTCTCCCTGTGTGCATGTATGCCTTTTGTCCAAATGTCCCCTTTATATAAGGACACCACTTATTTTTAGATTAGGGCCACCTAAATGATCTCATCTTGACTAGTACACCTGTACTCACCCTATTTCATTTTTTAAATGATTTTTTTATTATATTATTTTAGTCACCATACAGTACCTCCCTGGTTTCTGATGTAAAGTTCGATGATTCATTAGTTGTGTATAACACCCAGTGCACCATGCAATAAGTGCCCTCCTTACTACCCATCACCGGTCTATCCCATTCCCCTACCCCCCTCCCCTCTGAGGCCCTCAGTTTGTTTCTCATAGTCCATAGTTTCTCATGCTTCATTCCCCCTTCTGATTACCCCTCTTTCTTTATCCCTTTCTTCCCCTACCGATCATCCTAGTTCTTATGTTCCATAGATGAGAGAAGTCATATGATAATTGTCTTTCTCTGCTTGACTTATTTCACTTAGCATTATCTCCTCCAGTGCCGTCCATGTTGCAGCAAATGTCGAGAATTCGTTCTTTCTGATAGCTGAGTAATATTCCATTGTATATATGGACCACATCTTCTTAATCCAGTCATCTGTTGAAGGGCATCTCGGCTCCTTCCACGATGTAGCTATTGTGGACAATGCTGCTATGAACATTGGGGTGCATATGGCCCTTCTCTTCACGACGTCTGTATCTTTGGGGTAAACACCCAGTAGTGCAATGGCTGGTCATAGGGTAGCTCAATTTTTCACCCTATTTCAAAATAAAGTCATGTTCTGATATACTGGGGGTTAGGACTTCAAAATATGAATTTGGGAGTACATTAATCAAGCTATAATGTGATTTCTCATAAAATGTGTTTAAAGGAGGAGGAAAGGTAAATATTTCTCTTCAGTGTTTCCTTCCTCCTCTATGATAGAATACAAACATGATGTCTAGAGCCCTAGATGATTTGGGCATCAACTTTACAGATCGCAGAGCAGCTAGACAGAAAGAGTCCTGGAAAATGTAGAGGTAGCCTAACCATCCCTGAGCTACTTACCTCCAGATTTGGTTTATAAGAAAAAGAAACTTCTGTCTTGTTTCAGTAACTGCTATTTTTGAGTTTCCTTTTACATGTAAATAAACTAAGGCTAGTTCATATTTTAAATCTTTATTATGTTTTGAATTATTTTTCCATATGCATTAATTTTAATTAGAAGTATTTTTTTCCACTATTTAGTGAGCTCTCCTGGTATATGAAAAACATGATTAAAAGAATCATCTGGGGCACCTGGGTGGCTCAGTGGTTAAGTGTCTGCCTTCGGCTCCCTCCTCTGGGAGCCTGCTTCTTCCTCTCCCACTCCCCCTGCCTGTGTTCCCTCCCTCACTGGCTGTCTCTCTCTCTCTGTCAAATAAATAAATAAAATTTCAAAAAAAAAGATCATCTAACATTTATTACTTTGGTGAAATATTCCATTGCTTCATATCAAGATTGCTTTTGTGCAAATGATTTTTTAAAAAAACAAATCAGGAAAATTTTTGTCTTCCTTATGTAACTGATATATGCAAATATTTCTCCTTTTCTCTTTTGGTGATTTGCATGCATTTATCTCATGAAAGACAGCATTTATCCATGTCATTGACCCTTCATTGGAGAAACATTTATTTTACAGTTTTGCAGACCCATTGCAGAATGGAAAAGCAGCTCTTTCTCAGCTATCTTTTCTCTCTGCCTTTGTTTTCAACTCATACAGTAAGTTGAATATAGTACCCAAAATTGGTTAAGATAATGGCTTGTGACAGATAAACAGTGGGTGGCTTCACACGTGGGCTATGGGATACTTTTGCTGTTGCAACCTTTACCTGTTTGTATAAGAAACATTTTAATTCTATATGCCAGTGGTTCTTATCATCTTTTGGGTCATGAACCTATTTAAGAATCTGTTGAAAGCTATGGATTCTCTCCTCCAAAAATGCACACACCTGCAAAAATTTGCATATAATTTCAGGAGGTTTACTGACTCTGAAAATTCATCCATGAAAACCAGTTAAGTATCCTTGCACTGTGCAATCCTGAAACATATTTCCAGTACTCATTACTTTGCCTCATTCCTAGTTTAACTTTAAAAAGTACATTTTGAAATACAATGGAATTGTGCCAAACATAGGAAAAAAATTTAGTGTAGTTTTTTTTTTTTCTAGAAACCATGCTTCCTTTTTCTGACGTTTTTTCAGTGTCTCTCTCTTCTCGCCTCTTCAACATATTGGCACTTTCCTATAGGAATCAAGAATATTTATTTTCTTATCAAAATGCTTTCCTAGAAGGACACGATAAAGAATTAATACTAAAAATATAAATGCATAATGGGAATTAAAGTGATTTCCTTCTCAGTGATATTATCCCTTTAGCAGAAGACAAGAAATATGGAGTCAAGTATATTCTTCACTAATACTAAATTATAGGCATCTGGGAATAGTTGAATGAGGCACATCATTGGAGTGGGAAGATTTGGGGGAGCTTATTAAGCTTACCATGAATGCAGTTGATTGACTATTCTCCAATATGAAAACCTGGCCATGTGGTAGAATAACACTTTAAAAAGCAGGTTTTACATCATTTATAATGCTGTGGTGATTTTTCAATTATTTTGAGCAATTATTCCTTCAACTTATTTAATATTTATAGTAATTAAGCCAAGCCTTGATGATGTTCTAGAGTATGTTAGGGTAGAAATTATTAATTCAGTAAATTTTTCATTTCAATAATATTTCCATTTAATGCTTGGTGGTTCTGAGTCTAAATGTAAGATTGTACATTTACCTATTAGGAAAAAGTTTTGTTATAGAATTTCTTTTGCATAGCAATGTCCACAATAGCTAAATCGTGGAAGGAACTGAGATGCCCTTCAACAGATGACTGGATTAAGAAGTTGTGGTCCATATATACAATGGAATATTACTCAGCTATCAGAAAGAACGAGTTCTCAACATTTGCTGCAACATGGACGGCACTGGAGGAGATAATGCTAAGTGAAATAAGTCAAGCAGAGAAAGACAATTATCATATGACTTCTCTCATCTATGGAACATAAGAACTAGGATGATCGGTAGGGGAAAAAAGGGATAAAGAAAGGGGGGGTAATCAGAAGGGGTAATGAAACATGAGAGACTATGGACTATGAGAAACAAACTGAGGGCCTCAGAGGGGAGGGGGGTGGGGGAATGGGATAGACCGGTGATGGGTGGTAAGGAGGGCACATATTGCATGGTGCACTGGGTATTATACACAACTAATGAATCATCAAGCCTTACATCGGAAACCGGGGATGTACTGTATGGTGACTAACCTAATATAATAAAAAATCATTAAAAAAAGAATTTATTTTGCATAAACTTATGGCCAACTCTTTCAGGAGTCAAAATATAACAGTACTAGTCCTACTAGTTTAAAGAGAAAGCATGATGATGATGACGTTTTGGCTCAATGGGTAAGAGCAAAAATATTTAATGTACTATAGTATTTCAAGAATGTTCACTTGCTTTGCTGATGAAAATCATTCCACTTAGAATATTCTATTTATGTTATTTTTATGATTGTCCCATTGTTATGATGCAGTAATATGCAAAGTGAAAAAGTAGAATGCTAATTTTTAAACATTAGTCTTTAAAATTCAGCAGAATACTCTTTTTTTATAATAATTTTTTATTATATTATGTTAGTCACCATACAATACATCCTTAGTTTTTGATGTAAAGTTCCATGATTCATTACTTGAGCATAACACCCACTGCACCATGCAATATGTGCCCTCCTCAATACCCATCACCAGCCTATCCCATTCCTCCAGCCCCCTTCCTCTGAAGCCCTCAGATTGTTTCCCAGAGCCCATAGTCTGTCAGGGTTCATTCCCCCTTCTGTTTACCCCCCCTTTCTTCCTCCGTTTCTTCTCCTATCGATCTTCCCATTTCTTATGTTCCATAAATGAGTGAAACCATATGATAATTGTCTTTCTCTGATTGACTTATTTCGCTTAGCATTATCTCCTCCAGTCCCGTCCATGTTGCAGCAAATGTTGAGAAATCGTTCCTTTTGATGGCTGAGTAATATTCCGTTGTATATATAGACCACATCTTCTTAATCCAGTCATCTGTTGAAGGGCATCTCAGCTCCTTCCATGATTTAGCTATTGTGGACAATGTTGCTATGAACTTTGGGGTGCATATGGCCCTTCTCTTCACTACATCTGTATCTTTGGGGTAAATACCCAGTAGTGCAATTGCTAGATCATAGGGTAGCTCAATTTTTAACTTTTTAAGGGACCTCCACACTGTTTTCCAAAGTGGCTGTACCAACTTGCATTCCCGCCAACAGTGTAAGAGGGATCCCCTTTCTCCACATCCTCTCCAACATTTGTTGTTTCCTGCCTTGTCTATTTTTGCCATTCTAACTGGCGTAAGGTGGTATCTCAATGTGGTTTTGATGTGAATTTCCCTGATGGCTAATGATGTTGAACATTTTTTCTTGTGTCGGTTAGCCATTTGTATGTCTTCATTGGAAAAGTGTCTGTTCATATCTTCTGCCCATTTTTTGATTTGATTATTTGTTTCCCATGTATTGAGTTTGAGAAGTTCTTTGTAGATCTTGGATACCAGCCTTTTATCTGTAGTGTCATTTGCAAATATCTTCTCTCATTCCATGAGCTGCCTCTTAGTTTTTTGGACTGTTTCCTTGGCTATGCAGAAGCTTTTTATCTTTATGAAGTCCCACAAGTTCATTTTTTCTTTCGTTTCTCTTGCCTTTGGAGATGTGTCATGAAAAAGGTTGCTTTGGCTGATGTCGTAGAGGTTGCTGCCTATGTTCTCCTCTAGAATTTTGATGGATTCCTGTCTCACATCGAGGTCTTTCATCCATTTGGAGTTTATCTTTGTGTATGGTGTGAGAGAGTGGTCAAGTTTCATTCTTTTGCATGTAGCTGTCCAATTTTCCCAGCACCATTTATTGAAGAGACTGTCTTTTTTCCACTGGATATTTTTTCCTGCTTTGTCAAAGATTAGTTGCCCAAAGAGCTGAGGGTCCATTTCTGGGTTCTCTTTTCTGTTCCATTGGTCTATGTGCCTGTTTTTGTGCCAGTACCATGCTGTCTTTGTGATCACAGCTTTGCAGTATAGCTTGAAATCCGGCATTGTAATGCCCCCAGCTTTGTTTTTCCTTTTCAACAATTCCTTGGCAACTCAGGGCCTTTTTTGGTTCCACACAAATTTAAGGGCTGTTTATTCCAGTTCTTTGAAAAATGTCATTGGTATTTTGATTGGGATGGCATTGAAAGTGTAGATTGCTCTGGGTAGCATAGACATTTTAACTACATTTATTTTTCCTATCCATGAGCATGGAATCTTTTTCCATCTTTTTGTGTCTTCCTCAATGTCTTTCAAGAGTGATTTGTAGTTTCTAGAACATAGATCCATTACGTCTCTGGTTAAGTTAATTCTGAGATAACGTATGATTTTTGGTGCTATTGTAAATGGAATGGATTCCCTAATTTCTCTTTCTTCAGTCTCATTGTTCGTGTATGGAAATGCAACTGACTTCTGAGCATTGATTTTGTATCCCGCCCCATTACTGAATTGCTCTATAAGTTCTAGTAGTTTGGGGGTGGAGTCTTCTGGGTTTTCCATATAGAGTATCATGTCATCTCAGCAGACTACTTTTATTTACAAATGCAGGTCTAGCCAATAAGAAAGGATCTTCTTCCATGTTCTTCTTAATAGAAGAGTTCTTAAAATATCTTCTTGAAGTGTTATATCAGTCAAGAAAGGCAAAGTGATGCAAAATAAGCCAACAGCACCCAAATCTAAATGGCTTATGTATTAGATGTCTAATTCTGTGTAACAAATTACCATAAACTTGGCTACTTAAATAATTCCCATTTATTATCTCACAGTTTCTATAAATCAGAAGTTCTGGCATGATGTAGCTGGTTTCACAAGGGTCTCATTAGGTTGAAATCAAGTTGTCAGCTGGGTCTGTAATCTCATCTGAGAGTTATGATCTTTTTCTAAGCTCAAATTGTTGACCGGCTTCAGTTTCTAGCAGTTGTAGACTGACATCCCATTTTTCCTCCTGGCCACATTAATCACTCTGAGCAACTAGTGGTTGCCTTTAGGCTCTAGGGTGCAGTCTTCTCACAATGTAGTAGCTTGCTTCTTCAGTGCCAGAAGAGAATTTCATTGCATTTGACTACAGTATCATGTAACGAATGTAACTATCTGATCACCTTTGTCATATAAGGAAACTAATCAAGGGAGTGAGTATCCCATCCTAGTCACAGGTCCTCTCTCACTCTAGGGATAGGATTAGACAGGGGATATACACTAGGGAGCAGGATTATTAAGAATCCATTTAGAATTCTGCTAAACACAGTTCATGACAAATGTTGATTTGTTGCTTAATCTAAGTCTGTTGCGGGTATGTGTGACTCTCCAGGGCAACCATCCTTCATACTTAGCAATTCTGACTGCTTCAATCTTTTGGCACTGCTATATCTACATGACGGTTTTTCTTCAACTGCTTTGGCAGGGGATGAAGCACTGAAGAGATAAGAACCAGCAATTATCTGGCCCCTGGGTGGCTCAGCAGTTCAGCATCTGCCTTCAGCTCAGGGTGTGATCCCTATGTTCTGAATTTGAAATTGTGGTTAAGGATCCTGAAAATTACCTAGAAATCTGTTATCATCATGTGAATTTGACTGACCAGTTTTGTGATTCTACAAGGTTTGTTTGACCTTTTAGTGACTGCAGAGAGTAAGACAGGAGGTAAGGGAACAGTGAATTAGACAATAAAAACTCCATCCCTTCCTTCTCTTCCTTCTGAACTAAAAAATCACTTCAAATCCAAATCAATTTAGCTGTCACATTTTCTGTGGCATATCTGCATAGCATTTCCATACATGAACAATGAGACTGAAGAAAGAGAAATTAGGGAATCCATTCCATTTACAATAGCACCAAAAATCATACGCTATCTCGGAATTAACTTAACCAGAGACATAAAGGATCTATAATCTAGAAACTACAGATCACTCATGAAAGACAATGAAGAAGACACAAAAAGATGGAAAATATTCCATGCTCATGGATAGGAAGAATAAACATAGTTAAAATGTCTATGCTACCCAGAGAAATCTACACTTTCAATGCCATCCCAATTAAAATACCAATGACATTTTTCAAAGAGCTGGAACAAACAGCCCTTAAATTTGTGTGGAACCAGAAAAGTTGCCAAGGAATTGTTGAAAAGGAAGAACAAAGCTGGGGGCATCACGTTGCCGGATTTCAAGCTATGCTACAAAGCTGTGATCACAAAGACAGCATGGTACTGGCACAAAAACAGACACATAGACCAATGGAACAGAATAGAGAACCCAGAAATGGACCCTTGGCTCTTTGGGCAACTTATCTTTGACAAAGCAGGAAAAAACATCCAGTGGAAAAAAGACAGTATCTAAATCTAAATCTATATCTACCTATCTATCTGTATCTCTATAGATAGATAGATAGATGATAGATAGATAATAGATAGATAATCTCTATCTACAGACAGATAGAGATAAGGAGATATAAAACTGCTTGTATCCTAAGCTAGGATATTCTGCATAAGAAAAATCTAATTCACAGTGATTTAATTGCCTCAAAAACATATGTTATTCATACCATTTTTGTTTTTTTATTTGAAAATCTGAAATTTCCATGCTATGCTTCATTTTTCTTCTCTTTGTTTGCCAACTCTAATTCTCCCTGTTTTACAGTTGGGAGAAATTGACTTACACAGAGATTGAAAAGTTTCCAGCAGCCAACTGGTGACCAGGGGCGAAAGTGATATGATTCCCTGAGCTAAATTCCATTTATTAGCTAGCTCCAAAAGTGAAAGAATAAAATGTATTTTTAGAGAAAATCAAAGAATTAAAACTTACCTTTGTGTCTAACATGAAGAGGAATTCTATGTCTGCCTATACTAAAGCCATCAAAGTGAAACCTTTTGATCATTCAAACACATTGCACAGATCTGTATTTACACATATAATAAAGGTCAAAATGGTAACTTATTATCAGATATCATTTTATTTGAAAAGCCAGAGGAGAAACTGTTTATCTTATGAAGTCTTTCTATTAATTTGTTTTCCTGAATGTGGAACATGCGACGTGCTATGTTATTTCATTTGAACAGTTGCAGGAGAAAACAAACAAACAAACAAACAAACTTGGGTCATATATTGACAGATGAATACGAAACTTGCTTAAAAGCGTATGACGATTTTCAAGCCAAGAAGTAATTGAGTTAATTTTCAGTAATTGTTGACATAAAGTTGATTTCTTGGAAAGATCATGGGCTTTGGAGATAGAAAGATATGGATTCAGATCTCTCAACTGTCATTTACAGAGTGAATGACCTTGAGAAAGTTAACCCAATGATCTAAGACTTTTAGGTTTGAGAAACAGTAAAATTTAAAATAGTGTTACAGACTAAAATGGACATTAAGGAGTACACTTGTTGTGATGAGCAACAGGTGTTGTATGTAAATGTTGAATCACTATATTGTACACCTGAAACTAATATTACACTGTACGTTAACTAACTGCAATTTAAATAAAAACTTTAGAAAAATTATGTTTGTAATCCCCAAAGAGCCTAGTGAAATGCTTTAAATATGTGATAAAAACTATACACAATACACAATAAATGTTTGCTGACATAATTCTAAAAAAATAAATAAAAAATAATTCAGCCAAGAAAGTAAATAAAATGCTCCCAGCTTCTTCTTTCACCAAGTAAAGATACAATAAAACCCACCAATAAATGCACGAAGACCTATCAATTACCATCACCATCTATGGCAGATACTGCTAGTTGCCCACCCAATATCCATTTTCCCTTCCTCCTCACTTATAGAATCTCAAATTTTGTTCATGGATGCAACACACCCAGATAAAATACATTTACCAGTCTCTTTTGTATCTAGGAGTAGCCATAAAATACAGTTCTGGGCAATGAGATATAGGAGAAAGTCTGCTGGGATTTCTGGAAGACTTTTGCATTCTTAATACGAGGGGGCCACCTTCCTTGTGGTGTCCTTTTTTTTCTTACTTGGACACCAAGTCTTGCGTTGGTGCAGCCATCTTGTGACATGTAATGGACATAAAGATAAAAGTTATATGCTAGGAAGTCAGAGGAGAAGATAAAAAAGAGCCTGGGTTCTTAACAATGTTATGAACCCACCTTATCAACTTTGGTTTACCCAATGCAGGACTTCTCAAGAGAGAAAAATACTCCTTACTTTTTAAACCATTATTTTTTAGGTTTTGTTACTAATGATGAAATGTAATCCTTATGGACATTGCAGCATTTTGTAAAATAAAGAATATTTTAATACTCAAAAGTGTCTTGTCTTGCTTTTTCCATAAATGATCTCTTCTTTTCTCTGTGTTTTTCTAGCATCCTGTCAGGGCATTTTTAGTCCTGTGCACCTTGGCAGCTGCTTCTACCTTCTACTGTGGAATTGCTTAGGTTTATGTATTACAATTCCTACACGAGTCTTGCCCTACTTCTAGATATTTCTTTCAGTTGGGCAACCACCTCAGGATTTTTCTAAATAAATGTTCCTGTTGATGCTTCCAACCCTGTATTCTTGTGGGCTAAGAAAGGATGAATATGTCCTCTGCCATTGTTCCTTAAAATTTTTATTTTCCTCTGCTTGAGAATTTTCTAGTTTTGTGTAACTTGTGAAACAGAATAGAAGAAAGCATCCTTTTTACTACTTCTTTCTCTGTAGCATTAGTATATGCTTCAAAAGTTGAATGTTGATCTCTTATTTTACTAATCCTTTGAAGCAGTCCCAGCTGAGTTGTATTTTAAAGAACATTTTATTTTTATATTTTGATGGCATGGTATTTAGAGAATGAAAGTTTATGACTATTATGACCATTATAACTTCATTGTGGATTGTATCCTTTGTCCAAGAGTTTAAAAAATATTCATTGTTTGGATTCATTTTACCTTGAACCCTATTTTTTATAATCTGAATCTCTTTTCTTATGATTATATCTGGCTGATATATCAGTGTCTAACATCTAATTTTAACTTTCGCATATAATTTACTTTATAAATGTATCTTGTAAGTCATCATATAGATGGATTTATCTTTAAATCCAATCTAAGAGTCTTTTTCTTTTAATAAGGTGATTTATTTTAAATTTATTCTTGGAACTAAAAAGTTTGTTCTTATTTTATCATCTTATTTTGTGTTTTCTCTCATATCTATATTCTTTTTTAATAGAAAATATTTGTTTTACATTCTATTCCTTTATCATTTAAAAAGCATGCATTTTGTTATTTATACTCATGGTAAACATTGAGCATTTTTAAACATACTTTAACCTGTCAACATTTAATTATCAATGCCATAAGTGGTATTTATTGAGGTCACCCACATGCTAATTATTTTCATATGTATTTTCTTCTTCTGCTTTCTGAAATAATACCTTTCTTCCCCATTTTCCTGATTATTTACTTACCCATCATTTAAAAAACATATTCCTACCTCTTAGACAGCTCCATTTTCACATCTAACTAACCAAATTTCATCTTTTCTTATATGTGGTCTATACTTTACAGAATTTTTCAAACCAAAAACAACAAACCAGAAGTACAATCCAGAAACAGATATACTGAGGAGGAATCTCCTAAATCTATTGCCTGTAAATCTTTTCTTTTTTTTTAAGATTTATTTATTTATTTGAGGGGGGTCAGAGGGAGAGGAGGACAGAGTGTTAAGCAGACTCTGGACGGAAGGCAGAACCCCACACAGGGCTTGATCTCAGGACCCTGAGATCATGACCTAAACTGAAACCAAGGGTTAGACACTTAACCAACTGAGCCACCCAGGCACCCCACCTGTAATTCTTAATATCGGGTGTGGAATAATTTATTTCACTGTCCTTTGAATCCAAGGGGGGATCAAGTTGTGTCTGCTAAGATCCTTCCATAGGTCATTGAGTGGAATGCTGGCTAATGTTGAATAAGAACAGAAACACCCCGGGTGACTATCAGCCAAACTCTTAAACTAAACGTGTTAAGATCATATTAATTAGGCCCCTTAAATATGCTCTTCCTTCTACAATGCTCATTCCGCAGATACTTACATGTTCACTCCTTTGCTTCATTCATATCATCACTTAAATGTCACCTCCTCAAAGAGATCTTTGCTATTTTCTCATTTCTTACCTCATTTTATTATTTTCCACATCTCTTATCATTGCCAGGATTTCTATTAATTATTAATTTATTAATTATTCATCTTCCCCACTTTGCCCTTTTTTGATGTCTATATTTCGAGAATCTAGGACACTGCTTGCTACATAAAAAGTACTCAAAAATATTTGTTGAACAAATTGATTTTCACTTGTTCCCTGAAGCAACAAAACCATAGATATAGGCTTAAATAGGGTACAAGTGGTAGTGGATGGATGAAATACTAGGGAAAACATAATTTCAAAAATAGTGCCTCTGCACACCTGAATACTCTGAATCAATTTAGAGGTGTCAACTTGTTGGAAACAATTTAAATATTATAATGCTTCATATGCATTACTCCCATAGCTCTTCCATGCTTAGCCTTCTCCTGTGTTTATTTAACATTCTAAAATACAAAACACCTTTCCTAAAGTCATGTTATATACCTGAGAATTAGAGTTCAGAGATGAATGGGAGAATTGAGTATGACTGCTGTTGGGTATAATATCTTGACCTCCTTAGAAAGAAGCAACTGTGAAGTAGAGGATGCTTTCCCTACTTAAGACCAGTTATTTCCATCATTCTATGCTTTAGGGCTTCAGTTAAGCTTTCTTTAATGGAAACTACTCCTACTGTGTGACAGAACTTTGACTACCATTCAAGATCTGTTGATATTTTGCCACACTGTACTTTTACTACTTATTCAATGGGAAGTTTGGGGAATGTGAACATATAAGTCCACTAAAACTTTTAAAAGTAGGATTTTTTTGGTCAGATTTTTAAAAAGATTTATTTATTTGAGAAAGAGAGCACATGAGCTGGGGGAGGGGTAAAGGGAGAGGGAGAGAAATCCCCAAGCAGACTCCCCACTGAGTGCAAAGTGCAATACTCAGGGCTCAATCCCAGTACCCTGAGATCATGACCTGAATCGAAACCAAGAGTCGATGCTTAACCAACTGAGCCACCCAGGTGCCCGGATTTTTAATTTAGAAAAAGCACTCTGGCAGTAATGTGGAAGGCAAATTCCAAGTAGTTAACATTAGAGGAAAGGAAATCAGTTTGGAGGTTTTTGCAGTAATTTTGCAATAACAGAAATGATTAAATTGTGAAATGATATTGTAGGGATAATGGGGAGGAGAGGGCATATTTGAGAAATATTTACAGAGAAAAATCAACAAAGAAGTTGTAATTGATTGGATACACTGAAGAGTAAAGAATAGATAGATTAGTACTAAGAATGACTCCAAATTTTTTTCTCCTGAAAGACAGAGCAACTAGAACGGCCAGTGACTTTATGGATTACATAAGAAAGGGTAGACTTAAGATGAAAATAATCAATGTTACTTCACATATATATTGAGTTTAAGTGTATTTGAAACTCAACTGGATATTGCCAATACATAATTGACTATATGAGTCTGCAGATCATGGCAAATCTCAAAAAACAACCACAGAGCTGGAAAAAATTTACAGAGGCAACCATTTTAATGGTTTGCAAGTCTACCAATGGTTTATAATATCAGAAGCATGTATCCTTGAAAAATTGATGAAATTTGAGTAAGAACGAAGGCAATCTGTGGTGTTCTGTCCCATACCTATGTTCAGTTGAGGCAAGGGTTCTGCCAAGACAGGATAGGCCATAAGGAACAAACATTCTTTTCTGTGAAAAAAGGGGTGGGGGTGATACTTTCAGAGGCAAGTGAGCAGGGAGAGCCAATGACTCTACTATCCTGAGGTTACCATAATATGTAGAGCAAGCATATTCCTGGCTAAGGACATATGTATGAAAAATGGAAATCAGACTTCTTTGATTATCCCATATAATCCTGGCCAAATTTGAGGCTGCACATAGGAGATCCAAAGGACCAGTGGAATCTAAAAGACCAGGCAGGTTTGGGTCCAAACTTTGAATGTGTTCCTCTACCCATACACAGATTCATTGTCAGAAGACAAAAGCTTTACTGTCTCCAGGCACACAGCAGGGAGTCTGCTTCAAGATTCTCTCCCTCTGCACCTCCACCCCCACCTCTCTCTAAAATAAACACATTAACTCTTTAAATTTTTTTTTAGTGTCTCAAGGTTGTCAAACATAACCTCTGCACCAAAAACCATAAGATACCTAGGAATAAACCCAACCAAAGAGGCAAAGGATCTGTACTCTGAAAACTATAGAACACTCATGAAAGAAATTGAGGAAGACAAAAGAAATGAAAAAAATGTTCCATGCTCATGGATTGGAAGAAGAAATGTTAAAATGTCTATGCTACGTATAGCAATCTATACATTCAATGCAATCCCTATCAAAATACCATCAACTTTTTTTTTAAAGATTTTATTTATTTATTTGACAGCCAGCGAGAGAGGGAACACAAGCAGGGGGAGCGGGAGAGGAAGAAGCAGGCTCCCAGCGGAGCAGGGAGCCTGATGCGGGGCTCAATCCCAGGATGCTGGGATCACGCCCTGAGCCAAAGGCAGATGCTTAATGACTGAGCCACCCAGGTGCCCCAAAATACCATCAACTTTTTTCACAGAGCTGGAACAAATAATCCTTAAATTTGTGCTGAACCAGAAAAGACCCTGAATAGGTGAGTAAGGTTAAATGAGTTCAGAAGAGTGAGACCCAATCTAATAGGATTGGTGTCCTTATTAGAAAAGGAAGAGGCAACAGGAATATGTATGCACAAAGGAAAGGTCAGTGAGAAGGTGTCTGTCTACAAGCCAGAGAGAAAGATCTTACCAGAAACCAACTCTGCTGGCACTTTGACCTTGGACTTCAAGCCTCCGGAACCATGAGAAAATTGATCCAGAACCATGAGAAAATTAATTTCTGTTAAGGCAAAAAAAAAAAAAAAAGAAAAGAAATGACTCTTAATACTACAAACAACTGAACTAAAAAATGAACAAATGATTTGAATAAACATTTTAGTAATAAGATAAACTAATGATCAATAAATATAAGGATGATTGACATCAATAGCTATTAGAAAAATGCAAAATACAACCACCATGAGAGACCACTTCAGAACTTCCGGAATGACTATAATAAAGAGACAGACAATACCAAGAGTTAGCAAGGGTATGGAGATACTGAATCCCTCCTGCATTGTTGGCGGGAAGGTAAAATGGTACAGCCATTTTTGAAAACAGTTTGGTGGTTCCTTAAAAAGTTATACATAAACTTATAACCAAATAATGCCATACCTAAGGATCCACCTACAATTAATTAAAACCTACGTATATGCAAAAACATGTACAAAAAATTTCATAACATCATTATTCCTAATAGCCCCCCAAAGGACAAAATCCTTCAACTGGTGAATAGGTAAAATGTGGTATATCCATACAATATGTATACATACATATATGTCCACATTGTATGGATATATACATCGAGCATATCCAATGATTCTATTTATATAAAATGTCTAGGCAGGGAAGTTTTGTAGATATAGAAAACAGATCAGTGGTTACCTAAGGCTGGGGATGAGTACAGATTTTAACTCTAAATGGTCACAAGGGAATGTTCTGGGTTGATGAAATATCAAAAGTGGATTGTGGTAATTATGATGGATTGCATAACTCTGAAAATTTATAAATTTACTAAACAGAATAAAATAGTACACTTCAATTGGGTGAATTTCATGATTTGCAAATTACACCTCAATAAAGCTGTTAGAAAGTAGATACTTGGGGCGCCCGGGTGGCTCAGTCGTTAAGAGTATGCCTTCAGCTCAGGGCGTGATCCTGGAGTTCTGGGATCGAGCCCCACATCAGGCTCCTCCACTGGGAGCCTGCTTCTTCCTCTCCCACTCCCCCTGCCTGTGTTCCCTCTCTTGCTGGCTGTCTCTCTCCGTGTCAAATAAACAAATAAAATCTTAAAAAAAAAAAAGAAAGTGGATACAGATTATGTATAAGGACTAATAATTTGAAATGCAAGCCAAAAATATCACTGAGCACAAATGGCTATTTAAGGCATTAAAAAGAGAAAGTCCCAGGATAAGTTATTGGATCCTTCCTGAATCATTGCTTTAGGTAAAACTGGTTTATTCACCTATCTATACTTACATGTATATCTGGTTTTCATGACGTTTTCTACTTTGTGATAAGCAAAGCCACACAATGTCAGATAGAGGAAGAAAAAACAAGTTCACTTCTAGTGAAACAACTCAGAAGGGAGAGGGAGGAAGAGACCAACATGTTTCATTTTGACAAAAGGTAATAAATTACAGTGGCCAAATAATATGTGGACTCTGGAGCCAGTCTATTGGATTCATAATACTGACTTTCCCATTCACTAGCGGTAGGATCTTGGACAAGTCACTTAACTTCTCGGCACCTCAATTTCCTTACCTATAAAATGGGAAAATAGTATACTAAATTATTCGTAGGGTTGTTTACAGCATGAGGTGAGTTAACATGTGCATAGAACCTACAACACGGCGGTGTCTACGTGGCTCAGTTGATTAAGCATCTGCCTTCTGCTCAGGTCATGATTCCAGGGTGCTGGGATCAAGGCCTGTGTGGGGCTCTCTGCTCAGTGGGGAGTCTGCTTCTCCCTCCCCCTCTCCCTCTGTGCTCTCTCTCTCTCTCAAATAAATAAATAAATAAATAAAAATCTTTTAAGAAAAAAAAAAAAGAACCTGCAACACCAAGTAACCTAGCACAGAGCAAGCATTATACACCAGTTAGCCACCATTTATTATCCCTTGGCCAATCACCAGAAGTACCTCCTGGGACCTATAGGTCTCATTAAAAGGGCCAGCTTTTGGCTAGACAATGGTAGAACTTTTCCTCTAATCAGCTTTAATCTCAGAATTGAAAAACGTACAGAAATAATTTTCAGGTACCTATTACCTAATGCCAGCTTACTGCATAATCATTTGATGTTAACTTATACATCCACAAACAGGGTGTGTAGAAAATAATGAATGAAGATTTAAAATCAAATTTTTTACAGTCACATGATCACATTTTACAGACATTTATAATTATGTAACTCTATGTCCAACACCCTAAAATAAAACCAATATTTAAAATAGACACAAGGGAAAGAACCATCAAAGCCTTATGATGTACACATTTCCCAAAAGCCTGTTGGTGTCTTATCAACACTTACAACTGGACTCATTTATATACTTAACTCATTCTCTCCTTTTGCATTCAGTAATGATTCTTTAAGAGGTGATATTTTTACAGTTAAATTTAATTATTTCTATTGCTCAGGAAGGTGTGAGGTAAATAATAACTTTGATCATTAATTTGGTGCTTGGTAGAATATATTTTATGATGTTTAAAGATTACTCTTGTTAAAGTAAGAACAGGAAGCTGGGACACCAGGCTGGCAGAGTTGGTTGGGCATTGGACTCTTGGTTTCGGCTGGGGTTGTGACCTCAGAGTCCTGAGATTGAGCCCCATGTGGAGCCCCACATCTGGCTCCATGCTGAGTGCTGAGTCTGCTTGGGAGTCTCTCTCCCTCTGTTCCTCCCACTTGTGCTTTCTCTCTGTCTCTCAAAATAAATAAATAAATCTTTTTTTTTAAATGGTGACTAACATAATATAGTAAAAAATATTATTAAAAAAGAAATAATTTCTTAAAGTTTTTATTTAAATTCCAGTTAACATACAGTGTAATACTAGTTTCAGGTGTACAATATAGTGATTCGACACTTCCATACAACTCTCAGTGCTCATCACAGATGCACTCCTTCATCCTCATCCCCTATTTCCCCCATTTCCCCCACCTCCCCTCTGGCAAACATCAGTTTGTTCTCTATAGTTAAGAGTCTATTTCTTGGTTTGCCTCTTCTTCTCTCTCTCTTTCCCCCTTTGCTCATTTTTTTTTGTTTCTTAAATTCTACAAAGCAAAAACATGTCTATAATTTCTGCAACCTGTTGAGAGTGTCACAATGAACATAAACTTAAGTTGTCATTTAGTGCATCATTTGTATTTGTCTGTTAACCTCTTACATAAGTTACTTCAAGATAAGGGTCCTACTATTGGATTCAATATTCATTCAGTCAAAGATTATCTGCATCTTAGAAGTCACCCTATACTTAACATTCTGTATAGAATGACTGCCTACTTCTTTTTTTTAATATTTATGCTCAGGGGCAATTAAGTTGTTGTGGAGGTAGCTCATTTTGGTATTGCAAAGTTCTTTAATAAATTCCTTAATGTGAAGTTAAAATATTGCTAACTGTAATATCCCCATTTCCATTCTAACTCTAGCGCATAGGCCAGACAGATGAATTCTACTTTTTTTTCCCGCCTGTAAGAACATCTTTTAAAATGTTTCATTTTCACTGATACATATATTCAAAATAAATAAATAAATCTTTTTTAAAAAAGTAAGGATGGGAAGCTAATTGTAGTCTATGTTGTCAACTTTCCATGCTCTTGATATTTTTCAGCTTCTAGTTTTTAGTATTGTGGAAAATAACAAAGCCCTAAGTAAATAATTATCAAAAGTTTGTTATAATCCTTTTAAAATAATCAATTAGATATCCCAACATTTTATAGTAATTCTTCCTTTTACTGTTGTTTTGTTATGTCATTTTTATTATATACTAAATGCTTATATTTAAGTCTAAGATACATGTTCCATTTGTCTATAAAAATCATATTCTTTAAACATTCATAACATTTTAACAAGTACTTGATGAACAATCCCTCAACTATGTCCTTTATTTTAAAAATTGGCTAATCTTATGTATTATTCCTTTAGTTGAACTGAAGGGTCGCTTACTTGGGCTTAAAAAAAACTTCTTGGGGCGCCTGGGTGGCACAGCGGTTAAGCGTCTGCCTTCGGCTCAGGGCGTGATCCCGGCGATCTGGGATCGAGCCCCACATCAGGCTCTTCTGCTATGAGCCTGCTTCTTCAAGCTCTCCCACTCCCCCTGCTTGTGTTCCCTCTCTCGCTGGCTGTCTCTATCTCAGTCAAATAAATAAAATCTTAAAAAAAAAAAAGAAAACTTTAAATAAAAAAAAAAACTTCTTTACCCCACAATGTGATTACAATTGAATTAAACTTTAATTGTGGACAAATAGTCATCTTTACATATGTATGTATCGGTCTTCCCATACAGAATTTAGTAGCTGTTTTAATTTACATGACATTATCAGTGTACACAAATTATTTTTATATATTGTTGTATTTGTCTTCACATAGTTTTCTTCATGTAAGTACTCTTCACTTCCTGTTAAACTTTTATTCCTAGATATTTTATAATTTTTCTTCTAATGTAAAATATCACTTTAAAAATAATAAAATATCACTTTTCATTCCATCTTCTAATTGCTAACTGTTGAAATATAAAGTATTGATATATATTTTTATTTTTGAGGTCCCATTATTATTATGTTAATAGAATACAGTGTAGGGTTTTAGAACAGATTCTATAACCAGCAGCAACTAGCTGTGGGACATTAAGCTAAGTCATCTAACCTGATTAGTGCCTCTGTTTCCTTATTTGTAAAATAGGAATGATGATAATAGTATTTACTTCATAGTTTCACTATGAGCTTAAATTATTTTATTTATGTAAAGTACTTAGAATGTTTTGTAAGCATTAGCAACTGTTTCTGTTTTTCTGTTTTCAGAGAGGCTCTAGGTACATAATCTAATTATCTGTAAATACTTTAAATTTGTCCTCATCTTTCAAATAGTTACAAATTTTATCTATTTAGTTCACATCTGAATCACACTGGACAGAATTTCCTAGCCAATATTAACTAGCGTCTTCTGTTCCTAATTTAGTGGGGTTACCTTTATTGTTTCACAGGAACTGTGGTACTATCCATTGACATAAGAGCTATTATTCATCACATTAGTAACTATCCTTTCTTTAGTATTGGGTATGGAATAGAATTTATCAAATAATTTATCAGTGTCTACTATTATTACCATATTGAAATTTGACCTATTAACATAACGCTTTGAGAGATTCTTAATATTAGTCGTCCTTAGATTTCTAAGGGAAAAAATTCTGGTAATTTATTTTCCAAAAATAAGCATTCTTTTAAGTGAGATTTTCAAATTTAATAGCCTAAGGTGACAGTATAACTCTGGAGTCAGAAACTTGTATTTTGCCAGGCTTTGTTCTGTTGTTGTTGTTTGTTTTTTTGTTTTTTAAAGATTTATTTATTTGCCAGAGAGAGAGAGGGAGAGCAAGAGCACAAGCAGGGGGAGTGGCAGGCAGAGGGAGAAGCAGGCTCCTGCTGAGCAGGGAGCCCTATGTAGGACTCAATTCCAGGACCCTGGGATCACGACCTAAGCCAAGGCACACTCTTAACCGACTGAGCCACCCAGGCATCCCCAGCTGTCTCCTCTTAAGCCCCCACCTTGTTAATGAGATTTATTTTTTTATTTTTATTTTTTATTATGATATGTTAGTCACCATACAGTACATCATTAGTTTTTGATGTAGTGTTGCATGATTCATTGTTTGTGTATAACACTCAGTGCTCCATGCAATATGTGCCCTCCTTAATACCCATCACTGAGCTAGCCCATCCCCCCGCCCCTTCCCCTCCAAAACCCTCAGTTTGGGCAGAGTTGCCCCAACCCCCTGTGGGGGGGGATGGGCTCAGTGAGAACCAGTTTTTTGGAACTTTTGTTCCCTGGTGGCTTTCCCTGATGGCTTTCTGTGTCTCTTCTGAGAGTCAGAGCAGCAGTGACCATATCCAAACCCCTGTCTCAGAACAGATAGATTGCAGTCTGCTCTTCACTGAGCTCTCCGGGCCATACCAACTCCGTTTCTGTCAGTGCTGCTAAAAACCCACAGCGTCCTGGTTTGTGTGCCCCACAGCCACTCTCCCAGTCCTCATTCCCAGGCCCCCTCACGTCTCTGCCCTTTGTGCTTCTAAAACCGCCAGCCACCCCTGGTTTGCACGCATGCTCCGGAGCTCCAGGTTTCAGTCTGGGGTGGCGTCCAAAGACCTTTCCCCGCTGCTACCGGTAGGTCTGCTAGCCCGGCCTGCTCCCCAGCGCAGGAGGCTTCTGCCTTCCCGGCGCATGAGCACAGAGGCTCCGTCCCCTTCTGTTTATCTTCCCATATCTGCCTGCAGACTCTCGGCTCCCTACTTCATACCTCGAGTCCAAGTGCCGGAGATGCTCTGACTGTAGAGATCCAGATGTATCTTCTTACATTTCAGGCTGATTTCGTGGGTGTTCAGGATGGTCTGGTAGGTATCCAGCTCAATTCTGGGGACCTGTTGAAATAGGGTCCCCTACTCCTCCGACATCTTTCCCCTGAACTCCTGTTACTGAGATTTAGATGTTAGCCGCCTACAGTGTCTTTAGAATGAATACATGTAGTCATTATTTTTTTTTCTGAAGAAATATCAGTTTCCCTCTGAAATTTGACCATTTACTATCACTTTTCTGATTTCACACTGGAAAAATGTGTATGTTCTTTAGGAAGGGAAAAGATAATCATGACCATATTATTAAAATATATATAGAAAAAGGTAGGATTAGGGTTTCTAATTTATATTAAGTAGTTTTTATTATATTATTGTTCCTTTATGTTCAACCTAACCTGCCATTTGGGTAAGTTACTAATATAGGAAGTAAGTTAGGTAATTCATAATGACATTAACTCTCAAGCACATGGACTTACAGGGTGGTATTTCACAATGACAGAATCTCATTTTATAAATTTGTTATGTAGGTGGCTTTCTAGGGATGTTTTCCTCATAGTTTCTAAAAATCAAGTTGAGGAGAAGGTGAAATTTTCCACTTCTTATTTTTTTCAATATTATCTTGTTAAATTAATTAAGTATAACAGATCTGTAATTGCTTAGCAAGAAAGCCTAATGGGATATCACTCTCCTTCTTTCCTTCTTTTCATATGTCTATCTACTTGCTTTCTTCCTGTACTTGATTTGTTCTTCTTATTCTTTTCTTAGGATGACTTCTCCCAAAGTAGTGTTCTATTTTTCTTCCATTTGTTTCTAAATTATATGTAAGATTTTGATATTCAGTTCATGAAGTCTCATGACTGCCCACATTTTTCACTATCAACAGATGAAACGTTTTACAATGAATTATAGGCTAATTGATATCCAAATAACCAAAGTGTTTTTTTCTAATACATCATTATTTTTCAGTTATGGACTGAATGTTTGTGTCCTCCCAAAGTAAATGTGTTGAAATCCTAACCCCCACTGTGATGGTATTAGGAGATGGGTTTCTGGAGGTGATTAGACCACAAGGAAGGAGACCTCATGAATGGGATTAGTGTCCTTATAAAAGACACTCTAGAGAGCTCTCTCACTCCTTCTGCTTTGTCAGGAAACAGCAAGAAGGTGCTCTCTATGAACCAGGAAAAATGCCCTCACCAGACACTGACTCTGCTGGTGCCCTGATCTTAGACTTCCAGGCCTCCACTCCAGAACTGAGAAACAGGGGCGCCTGGGGGCACAGCGGTTAGGTGTCTGCCTTCGGCTCAGGGCGTGATCCCGGCGTTATGGGATCGAGCCCCACATCAGGCTCCTCTGCTGTGAGCCTGCTTCTTCCTCTCCCACTCCCCCTGCTTGTGTTCCCTCTCTTGCTGGCTGTCTCTGTCTCTGTCAAATAAATAAATAAAATCTTTAAAAAAAAAAAAAGAACTGAGGAATAAATGTTTGTTGCTTAGCCACCCAGTTTATGGTAGTTTGTTATAGCAGCCAAAACAGTATATGTATATATGTATGTATATGTATATGTGTGTATATTATGGTAAAAATCTCTCTCTTTTTATATTGGTTTATAACTTCTAAAGTTATTCCACATATATACTTTATTTCTACCTATAATAGTAAGACTACCTAGTAGTCTTTTACTAGGACAGGTATCATTAGTGTTTTCTTTCATACTAAAAGACTAATTCTCAAAGAAGCTATGTATCATGTCAAAGTCCACAGAACTAGAACATGGGCTGTTTCCAAGTCCATCGCCTTTTCCCAAGCAATAGCATGTTTCCTTATAGTCTAGTGAATATCCATAGGTATGAGAAAGCTGGGTGAAATAACATTTAAGTGTTTTCTTTCTTGTAGAACCATTCAGAGACTTATTATGTGAATAGGCTTTGTAAATCTTCAAGAGGATGAATGTATTTTACAGCATTTCCCATGTTTATCCAACACCAGAAACTTTTTTTTTTCTGTGACACATCTATTAACATGTCCCAGAAGAGTGTGTTCTAGATCGTGGTTTAATAAACATTGCCTGAGGCCAACACTGCCTTTATAATAATACATTATACGTGTGTGGTAATTAATTTGCAAAAAAGTTTCATACTAATTTCTTTCGTTTGAAAAGATTTATACTCGTTACAACCTTATAAGGAAGAAAGAGATAACATAGTTGGGACATGTTAGGCACATATTTTACCCAACATCAGCTAGGCATTTCTTCTGATAATTATTTGAGATAGTAATCTTTCCATAAACTGCAATGTGGAATTCAGGAAACAATGAGCAATATGCATCCCCACCAGCACTCTTCATTTCCGATTGTAATTGTTATTAGTTAGGTGTACTAATAACAACAAAAATGTTACATATTTGTAATACGTAAAACTGTACAACATTCTTTCATGAATTAGGCTAAACCTTTGAGGTTCAGATAACTCTATTAGGCTCTTTTTTTTTTAATTTTTATTTTGTTGTATTAGTCACCATACAGTACATCCCCAGTTGTTGATGCAATGTTCCATGATTCATTATTTGCATATATCACCCAGTGCACCATGCAATATGTGCCCTCTTTAATACCCATCACTGGACTATCCCAATCCCCCACCCCTCCCTCCTCTGAAGCCCTCAGTTTGTTTCCTAGAGTCCACAGTCTCTCATGGGGAATGAACCATGAGAAACTCCATTAGGTTCTATGATCTCATTTTGTTCTCAAAGATCTTGTGAGAAATGTCCCCTATGTCTCATGTGTTCTGTTTTGATTTTTGTGTATCATTATTGAGGTATAATTGACATAAACTGCACGTAGTCAAAATTTAGTGGATTTTGACATAGGAATACACCCACGGAACCATCACCATACTCAAGATTATAAACATATCCATCACCCCAAAAAGCTTTCATTTGCTCATTTGTTATTCCTCCCTGTAGCCAAACTCCCAACCTTTGTGTCCAGGTCTCCAGGTTCACTGTTCTCCTTTCTGTCGATGTACATTATTAGTTTGTCTTTCTAGAATTGTATATAAATGGAAAAACATCCTTTTTGATCTGGTTAGTTTCACTCCACACAATTATTTTGAAATTCATCCATGCTATTATGTATATAAATAGCTCATTCCCTTTTATTGCTGAGCAATATTCTATACATTCACCTGTTCATGAACATTTGGATTGTGTCCAGTTTGGTGGTATTACAAAGAAAGCAACTATAAACATTTATCCACATGTGTTTGGTGTGGACATATGCTTTAATTTTTCTGGGCTAGTTACCTAGGAGTGGAATAGCTGATTCATATAGTAAGGGTATATTTAACATTATAAGAAACTATAAAGCTGTTGTCCAAAGATACTTTACTAATTTACACTCTCATTAGGAGTGTTTCAGTTCCTCTGCATCTTCGTTAACACTTGGTATAGTTAGCGTTTTTAGTTAGCCATTCTAATAGGTCTTTAGTAATACATAAATGTGGTTTTATTTTGCACTTTACTGATGACTAATGCATATACTTGACATCTGCCATCTGTATATCTGTTTTAGAGATACATCTGTTCAAATTATTTGTCCCTTTTTAATTGAGACTTTTGTCTTCTTATTATTGAGTCATAGTAGTTGTTTATATATTCTACTTACAATTCTTTTGTTAGGACAGGGATTTGTATTGCAATCTATAGCTTGCTTCTTCATTTCTTTTTTTTTTAATTTTTATTATGTTATATACAGTACATCATTAGTTTTATTTATTATGTACCATACAGTACATCATTAGTTTTTGATGTAGTGTTCCATGATTCATTGTTTGCGCATAACACCCAGTGCTCCATGCAATACATGCCCTCCTTAATACTCCTCACTGGCCTAGCCCAACCCCACCCCTCTCCCCTCTGAAACCCTCAGTTTGTTTCCAAGAGTCCGTAGTCTCTCGTGGTGGTTCATTCCCCCTTCTGTTTACCCCCCCTTCATTCTTCCCTTCCTTCTCCTACCAATCTCCCTGCTATTCCTTATGTTCCACAAATGAGTGAAAACATACGATAATTGTCTTTCTCTGCTTGACTTATTTCACTTAGCATAATCTCCTCCAGTTCCATCCATGTTGATGCAAACGTTGGGTATTCATCCTTTCTGATGGATAAGTAATATTCCATTGTATATATGAACCACATCTTCTTATCCATTCGTCTGTCGAAGAGCACCTTGGCTCCTTCCATAGTTTGGCTATTGTGGACACTGCTGCTATGAACACTGGGGTTCATGTGCCCCTTCTTTTCACTACATCTGTATCTTTGTGGTAAATACCTAGTAGTACAATTGCTGGGTCGTAGGGTAGTTCTATTTTTAACATCTTGAGGAACCTCCATATTGTTTTCCAAAGACCTCAATGTGAGACAGGAATCCATCAAAATCCTAGAGGAGAACATAGGCGGTAACCTCTTTGACATCAGCCACAGCAATTTCTTTCAAGACACGTCTCCAAAGGCAAGGGAAACAAAAGCAAAAATGAACTTTTGGGACCTTATCAAGATAAAAAGCTTCTGCACAGCAAAGGAAACAGTCAACAAAACAAAGAGGCAACCCACGGAGTGGGAGAAGATATTTGTAAATGACATATCAGATAAAGGGCTAGTATCCAAGATCTATAAAGAACTTCTCAAACTCACCACCCAAAAAACAAATGATCCAGTCAAAAAAATGGGCAGAAGACATGAAAGATACTTCTCTAAAGAAGACATACAAATGGCTAACAGACACATGAAAAAATGTTCAAAATCATTAGCCATCAGGGAAATTCAAATCAAAACCACATTGAGATACCACCTTACACCAGTTAGAATGGCAAAATGAACAAGGCAGGAAACAACAAATGTTGGAGAGGATGTGGAGAAAGGGGAACCCTCTAACACTTCTGCCCAGTTTTTAACAATTTTTTTTTGGGTTTTGGGTGTTGAGTTTGATAAGTTCTTTATAGATTTTGGATACTAATCCTTTGTTCTATATATCATTAAATAGCACAAAATATTGCACTATGTCCTTTGCCCGGATTCTCCAAATGTTAATGCTTTAACATACTTACTAGCCATTGGTTCTTCCCCCTCCTTCTCTCTGTAACATTTCAGAGCAAATTGAACACATGATGTCAATTTACCTTTAAATACTTCAGTGGTAACTCCCTCCTTTCAAAAAAAGGGGACATTATTTTATATAAGTACAGCACAATTATGAAAATGTGGAAATTAATGCTCACCTTGTTCAGTTGTTGCCACTGCCATTCTAATGTTCAGGTCCCACTCAAAAATTACTTATTACATTTAGTTGCATGTGTCTTTAGTCTCCTTTAATATGAAACACATTTTTTTTCTGATTTTTTTTCATTTTTTTGTAAAAGCAGAAACTGAAAGCTTGGCAGAAAGTTTAAGTGACTTGCAAGGTCACAGTTAATAAGCAGTAGGGCCAGGGTTAAGTTATCCTTTGGCTCCTTTTCTAGTGCTATTTTCCCACTGAAATGTATTCCCCCAATCTTTGTGTGTATGTGTGTGTGTGTGTGTGTGTGTGTGTGTGTGTGTGTGTGTTCTATAGGTTTTTCACCTATGTGCCCAAAGACAGCTACCGTATCTTACCACATCATGTAAAGCAGTGCAGTAAAGAGAGCAGTTATTCATTTGTTCTCCACTTTTGACTGTAGGTTAACAAACTAACCTAGATGCTTGCAATATGACCACAATTTTATTAGATGTTTTCCTGTGTTGGCTGATGACAGTTAACTTCTTCTTTAATTGAATGATTTTTTTAACAGGAAAAAAATCCTTAGTAAAATAACTTTATATGTGTTTCAAAACACAGTTTGCTAACCAAGAAAATGTTATGGCTATGTCTCCAATGGTTTGTTACCTGACTTAAACTAAATTATGTTTTATCAAAGAAAAACTGTTTGCTTTAAGGAACCTACTTGAGTTGAGAGATTGTCCTTGTGAGTTTTAAGAGGTGTGAGTTCATTGACATTTTCAGTGTTATTTTTTTCAAATGAACTTTACTTTCTTAATCTTGAAATGAAGATATTTCCCCCTGTTCCACCACCCATCTAAGTAATGGAATGGGCAAAAGATGTTTGCAAAATAATTGAAAGAAAATCCATTTTTGAAAGTTTACTCTTCTCGAAAAGTAATAAATGGTCATAAGCAATTTATTACCGAGAAGGAAAAATAAAGTCTTTAAAGAACTTCAGTTCTTTCTTCCACACAAACACATAACCCATGCAAATTCAAACTTTCTTGCAATTCAAGTAAGTTTTACAATAGAGGAATAAGCCTCTTAACAAGATTGAATTTGCTATTGTGCATGTTACAAGCTGAACAAACAGAGATTGGGGGAGGCTCTGTTCATTCATGTGCCTCCTTTAAAGAACAAATATGAGTTTAATATAAATGGAAATGAGAGCAACATTAGTGTGAACACAAATCTTGATCCATTGTAACCTAATAACGAAAGCCGTACTTTTTTTGAGGTTGTATAAATGGATAACGTCATCCATTTTAGAATCTGAATCATCACTGTTTTGTTAAAATTTTCTTCTTTTCAATTTTACTTTGCATCCTGGAATAACGATAAACTCTAGCACTGAAAGTCTTGAATGCTGATGTGCACAACTAATAGAGGATGATTAGAAATAATGATGCAAAAATAGTGTACAAAGATTACAAAACAAAACCCAAAAGCCCACTTTGTAAAAATTCTGTCTTTATAATCTTTGTATTATCAAACACCATAACTAATGGTTGTACTCAAACATTTGCCCTGCTTCAAAGGTGTGATCATAACAGCATTATTATAGAAGTTTTGTTTTGCAAACAGGCAGAACTGAAATGCTTCCCTTAATTTGGGAGATGAGAATTTCTGAAGAGGACAGGAACGTGGTTTTTCTTTTTCCTAATTCCAAAGGAAGGACTTCATATAACTCAGTGTCTTAACAGCTTTTAAAAAATACAAATAAAAATTAACTTCTCTGATTTGTAAAAAAAAAAAAAGTAAATTTTTCATTCTTAAAAGAGATTTTCTTATCTTTTTATAACACATAAATAAATTAAAAAGTTATTTAAAATGGAAATGTGCCTCAGTTTTCTGAATTGACTTTATAAGTAGTCTTTGGAAAGAAATGACTGGGGGTGGAACATGGAAATAATCAGAATGAGGGCGGGAAAATTTGTTAAATGAGTTTGGTCATCTTTAAATGCAAGCAATACACCTATATCACTGTATTATTGTGAAGATTAGATTAGATAACAAATGTAAAATACTCAGCATAGTGCTTGTGAAGCCAGAGCGAGTATTTGAGAAATAATAGATGTTTTTGTTACTATTATTTGCTAAAAAGGCAAATTTCTTCCTAATTTTCCTCTTTCCTGCACTTATATTCAATAAATAACTTTACATTATATTTGAAGACATACCATAATTCCTTGTTTTTAAAACTGGAAATAGATTTAAAACAACTAAAATTAGACTTGGTTTTATAGAGTGTGAAAGAAGTTTATCTATATTTACATCATTTAGTTTGTAACACATTATATATGCTAATATATGCTGGAGAAATATTTGACCATTTGGGGAAGCCATATTAATTAAGGTAGAATTTATTGCTGTAAATTAGTAATGTATGAAATGATAATATTTTATGAAAGAACTATATAATGAATGCTGAAGGAAGAGTTTTCCCTATGAGAACATATGGACTGATATTATCTAGAGAAGCTGACTTTCATTACTGTAACAATTTTAACAGGATACTCATTCAGAAGGCTTATCAAATACTGAGTTGTGTACCATATTTTTAAGTGTTATGACAAGTATATTCTTATTTGTATGTACTATTTTATTTATCTTGTAACTTTCTTTAAAGCTTTGAGATAATTTGAATATATTTGTAAATAATTTGGCCAACACTTTTTTCTCTTGGATTCAAACAGACATATTCACAAAAGTGGCCCATGGAGAAAAGATGTCTCACTGTAATTTGTCTGAGAAAAGAATTTGGCAAATTCATTGTCCTAGTATTCACAAGTTCATTATAATTTTGTTATTGATTGGCTTATACAATATGTAGAATTTTAAGTTTGTAAAATTGAGCTCAGAAAAATTTGAGTTGGTTTTTCCTTCTCCAGAATATTACACTCAAAGTAGTGTTTAATCACAATAATTTTCTAAATGTATTGATGATGAAGATGCTAAAACCATTAAAAATCTAATAGTTATATGATACTTGCTTTTTTCCAAAAGAAAATTTGCAAAATAATTGAAAGAAAATCCATTTTTGAGAGTTTACTCTTCCCAAAATGTTTATTATGTTTGAAAAAATGCTTTTCTCAACTTTTATAATCCAGGGATAGGTAGAGTTCCTCAAGTTTTAGGTTTATGTATAACTATTCTCGTTCTCTTCTTTACCCTTAAACTCCATTGCTAAGCCATTCATAAATACTATTGGACACTTAAATGAAAAGAAGTACTTTGGCATTTAAAGATAACCCATTGATTTGCCAAGTGGTATTTGAGATAATTTACTTCTGATATGAAAGTGTTAACTTTTTGCCTAGTACAGTTTCTTATACTTACTGAAATGAGTTGAATGTTAGTTTTTTCTAAAAATCTCAAAAAAGATGATCAAAGAACTGATTAGGTTAATTAGACTGGGGATTCCCAGCTGCTGTGTTGTTGCTTGCTAGGAACCTTAATAAAACAATTAGGATTAATTAAAAATCTGTATGATTGATTAGGATATATGAACTAGCATGTGATTGTCACAGCTCATACTCTGGTCCTACCAGTGTTACCTCTGATTAGCCCATGGTTTCATGACACAATTGGACAATTTTGAAACATTGCTGAAGTTATGATACTATAGCATGCATTTTGTAATGGGCTTTTCTGATGCTCATGTTGTCTGCCTTGCCTGGGCTGAAATAGCAGTTCATTTCTGTGCTCCTTGTTACCTGAGATAAATTTCAATGCTACAACAAGGTACCTTGGTAATCTGGCTGCAAAGAAATGTTCAGCACCAATATCTTCAAACTTCATTTAGAATGTAGACTGGCTACCTAAAAGACTTAAAAGTAGAACTCAAGTCAAATCAAACAAAGGAAAGCAAGAAATCACACTAAACTATAAAAATAAGCCACTAGGAATTTGGTAGTCTTTTTCATTCAGACCCTGATATTTTAAAGGATTAATCCATAAACATCTAACTCTAGGACAAGAGGGTATAATCAACATGACTTTTATTTTTCTTTTTTTCTTTTTTTTTTTTAAATGATTTTTTATTATATTATGTTAGTCACCATACAGTACATCCCCGGTTTCCGATGTAAGGCTCGATGATTCATTAGTTGCATATAACCCCCAGTGCACCATGCAATACGTGCCCTCCTTACTACCCATCACCGGTCTATCCCATTCCCCCACCCCCCTCCCCTCTGAAGTCCTCAGTTTGTTTCTCATAGTCCATAGTCTCTCATGTTTCATTCCCCCTTCTGATTACCCCCCCTTTCTTTATCCCTTTCTTCCCCTACCGATCATCCTAGTTCTTATGTTCCATAGATGAGAGAAATCATATGATAGTTGTCTTTCTCTGCTTGACTTATTTCACTTAGCATTATCTCCTCCAGTGCTGTCCATGTTGTAGCAAATGTTGAGAACTCGTTCTTTCTGATAGCTGAGTAATATTCCATTGTATATATGGACCACAACTTCTTAATCCAGTCATCTGTTGAAGGGCATCTCGGCTCCTTCCACAATTTAGCTATTGTGGACATTGCTGCTATGAACATTGGGGTGCATATGGCCCTTCTCTTCACTACGTCTGTATCTTTGGGGTAAATACCCAGTAGTGCAATGGCTGGGTCATAGGGTAGCTCAATTTTTAACTTTTTAAGGGACCTCCACACTGTTTTCCAGAGTGGCTGTACCAACTTGCATTCCCACCAACAATGTAGGAGGGATCCCCTTTCTCCACATCCTCTCCAACAATTGTTGTTTCTTGCCTTGTCTATTTTTGCCATTCTAACTGGCGTAAGGTGGTATCTCAGTGTGGTTTTGATTTGAATTTCCTTGATGGCTAATGATTTTGAACATTTTTTCATGTGTCTGTTAGCCATTTGTATGTCTTCATTGGAAAAGTGTCTGTTCATATCTTCTGCCCATTTTTTGATTTGTTTATTTGTTTCTCGTGTATTGAGTTTGAGAAGTTCTTTGTAGATCTTGGATACCAGTCCTTTATCTGTAGTGTCATTTGCAAATATATTCTCCCATTCCGTGGGCTGCCTCTTAGTTTTTCTGACTGTTTCCTTGGCTGTGCAGAAACTTTTAATCTTGATGAAGTCCCATAAATTCATTTTATCTTTTGTTTCTCTTGCCTTTGGGGATGTGTCATGAAAAAGTTTGCTTTGGCCGATGTCGTAGAGGTTGTTGCCTATGTTCTCCTCTAGAATTTTGATGGATTTCTGTCTCACATCGAGGTCTTTCATCCATTTGGAGTTTATTTTTGTGTATGGTGTGAGATAGTGGTCAAGTTTCATTCTCTTGCATGTAGCTGTCCAATTTTCCCAGCACCATTTATTGAAGAGACTGTCTTTTTCCCACTGGATGTTTTTTCCTGCTTTATCAAATATTAGTTGCCCAAAGAGCCGAGGGTCCATCTCTGGGCTCTCTATTCTGTTCCATTGGTCTATGTGTCTGTTTTTGTGCCAGTACCATGCTGTCTTTGTGATCACAGCTTTGTAGTACAGCTCGAAATCCGGCATTGTGATGCCCCCAGCTTTGTTTTTCCTTTTCAACAGTTCCTTGGAGATTCGGGGCCTTTTCTGTTTCCATACAAATTTAAGGACTGTTTGTTCCAGTTCTTTGAAAAATGTCCTTGGTATTTTGATCGGGATAGCATTGAAAGTGTAGATTGCTCTGGGTAGCATGGACATTTTAACTATGTTAATTCTTCTGATCCATGAGCATGGAATATCTTTCCATCTTTTTATGTCTTCCTCAATGTCTTTTAAGAGTGATTTATAGTTTCTAGAATATAGGTCCTTTACGTCTCTGGTTAAGTTAATTCCAAGGTAACGTATGGTTTTTGGTGCTATTGTAAATGGGATGGATTCCCTAATTTCTCTTTCTTCGGTCTCGTTATTCGTGTATAGAAATGCAACTGATTTCTGAGCATTGATTTTGTATCCCGCCACGTTACTGAATTGCTCTATAACTTCTAATAGTTTGGGAGTGGCTTCTTTTGGGTTTTCCATATAGAGTATCATGTCATCTGCAAAGAGAGACATTTTGACTTCTTTGCCAATTTGAATACCTTTGATCCCTTTTTGTCGTCTGATTGCTGTTGCAAGGACTTCTAGTACTATGTTGAATAATAGTGGCGAGAGTGGGCATCCTTGTCGAGTTCCTGATCTTAAGGGAAAGGCTTCCAGCTTTTCCCCATTGAGAATAATATTTGCAGTAGGCTTTTCATAGATGGCTTTTATGAGATTGAGAAATGTACCCTCTATTCCTACACTCTGAAGGGTTTTAATCAGGAAAGGATGCTGTATTTTGTCAAATGCTTTTTTGGCATCGATTGAGAGGATCATATGGTTCCTGAGTCTTTTCTTGTTGATATGATGTATCACGCTGATTGATTTGCGAATATTGAACCACGCTTGCATCCCAGGTATGAATCCCACTTGATCGTGATGGAGAATCCTTTTAATGTACTGTTGGATTCTATTAGCAAGTATCTTGTTGAGGATTTTGGCGTCCATATTCATTAGGGAAATCGGTCTGTAATTCTCCTTTTTGATGGGGTCTTTGCCTGGTTTGGGGATCAAGGTAATATTGGCCTCATAGAATGAGTTTGGTAGCTTTCCTTCTGTTTCTATTTTTTGAAATAGCTTTAGGAGAATAGGTATTATTTCTTCTTTGAATGTTTGGTAGAATTCCCCAGGAAAACCGTCCGGGCCTGGAGTTTTGTTATTTGGAAGGTTGTTTATCACTGACTCAATTTCTTCATAATTAATTGGCCTGTTTAAGGAATCAATTTCTTCCAGTTTCAATCTTGGTAGTTTATAGGTTTCCAGGAAGGATTCCATCTCTTCCAGATTGCTTAGTTTATTGGCATATAGCTGTTGATAAAAATTTCTAATAATCCTTCCAATTTCAATGGTGCTCGTCGTGACCTCTCCTTTTTCATTCATAATTTTAATAATCTGGGTCCTTTCTCTTTTCTTTTGGATAAGTCTTGCCAGTGGTCTGTCAATTTTATTGATTCTCTCAAAGAACCAGCTTCTAGTCCTGTTGATCTGCTCTACTGTACTTCTGGTTTCTGCTTGATTGATTTCAGCTCTAATTTTGGTCAACTGCTTCCTCGTGCGTGGATTAGGCCTGTCCCTCTGTTGCTGTTCCAGCTTCTTGAGGTGAGAATATAAAAACTGCATTTTAGATTTTTCTATTCTTTTGAGTGAGGCTTGGATGGCTATGTATTTCCCCCTTAGGACTGCCTTTGCAGTATCCCATAGGTTTTGGACTGTTGTATTTTCATTCTCATTGGTCTCCATAAATTGTTTAATTTGATTTTTGATTTCCTGGTTTATCGAGTCATTCCTGAGCAGGACGGTTCTTAGTCTCCAAGTGTTTGAGTTTCTTCCAAATTTTTCCTTGTGGTTGAGTTCCAATTTCAGAGCGTTGTGGTCTGAGAATATGCAGGGGATAATTTCAATCTTTTGGTATCGGTTGAGACCTGTTTTGTGTCCCAGAACATGGTCTATTCTTGAGAATGTTCCATGGGCATTAGAATAGAATGAGTATTCTTTGGTTCTGGGGTGTAGTGTTCTATATATATCTATGAGGTCCAACTCGTCGAGTATGGCATTCAAAGCCTTTGATTCTTTGCTTAGTTTTTGCCAGGGTGTTCTGTCTATTTCTGATAGTGGAGTGTTGAGGTCCCCTACTATTAATGTATTTTTATTTATATGTCTCTTTATTCTGGTTAAGAGTTGGCTTGTGTATCTTGCTGCTCCCCTGTTGGGGGCATATATATTTATAATTGTCATATCCACTTGTTGAATACTTCCCTTAAGAATAATATAGTGCCCTTCTGCATC